>NW_015506742.1:109372-127154 GCF_001515645.1 Sinocyclocheilus grahami
TATATATATATATATATATATATATATATATATATATATTCACTATAAAATGGGTAGGTTTAGGTTTTGGGGGTAGGTTAAGGGGTCTAGAAATCTAAATTGTGTATTAATAAAATGATAAAAATGGATATTCGCTATAAAATGGGTAGGTTTAGGTTTGGGGGCAGGTTAAGGGGTCTAAAAATCTAAATCGCTTATTGATAAAATGATAAAAATGCATTGATACGAATATCTAAATGATATAAAAGATACGTAAATATTTTTACGTTTTTTAGCTAAAAATACGTAGCGATTTGTACGTTTTAAACGTTGAAATACGTCTAAATAGTACATTTTAGCATGATTAAAAACGTACAAAAGTGTAAGTTTTGTGCTTGTAAATGTTACGTATTAATACCTACGTATAAACATGAGACCAGGCTGCCAATACAAACTGTATGCTAATTGTCAATCATCTTTGATGATAGTGGTCCTGACAGAACTGAATGTATTGCGTTTGATAGTAATATGTTACAGAACTGAAGACACAAATTACTTTTAAAAGGCCTTTATTGTCTTTATTGAAAAGTGTTGTTTTACAAAGAAACAAATAATGATTGTTCTGTAAAGTTAAAAATGTTAATGTTGTGAATTCATTGAAAGGAAATAAAATATTCCGAATCAATTAAATATTGCCGAAGACTGCAGCCAGTACTCATCTGTCTTACAGCTTCTCTTTTCATTATATTACAGTGCTGGCCAGAGTTGTACATCTAACTTACCCACTCAGGCTTCCCAGACTTGAGGCGGGTAACAGCGGCCATGATTGTTTTCACTCCGAAGTGCCCTTCGGAGGGCGATATATACCATTTGGAATGCACCGAGAGTCTGACAGTATATGTACTGTATGTATGTATGTATATATATATATATATATATACATATAGGCACTTCAGTTTTATAAAGTATAATTATTTTCAATGTGGCAAAAAAAAGGATGGAAAATAAATTATGAAAATAAAGAGATTGAGCTATTGCTCAGTGATGGAATGAGAGTTATTTTACATTAGACTGTTTTTATTATTTATTTATACAGTTTTTATTAGGTCTATTAGTGTTTCATGTTATAAGTACAGCACCTGGGAACCTGGATAAAAATGACAACATATGCTTAAACAAAAGTAATGAAATTACTTTGAGAAATTCACCCCATGTTCACTTAACTGTGATATTGTGAAGAAAACTAATATGATTTACATCTTTAATATGCGTTTAATATTTCTTACAATATATTAACAAACATATAGTGGGACATGATATTGTACTGCATAGCAGGAGTTACCCAGAGGCAGACAACGTACTCAACTCCATTACTTGAGTTGAAAGTACAGATACCGCTGGTCAAATATTACTCCATTACAAGTAAAAGTTGTAAATACAGATTTTTACTTAAGTAAAAGTACAGAAGTACTTGCTTTTAGAAGTACTTAAGTACCAAAAGTAAGTTTCCTTTTTTATGTCAATGCACTGTTTTATTGTTGTATGTAATACCTGCAATACTTCTGAAGCAACTTAGAATACATTAAGCCTACTGAATACACTGACTAGCTTGTAGTATCTTTGAAATAAAGAGCTTTTAGAATGTTAAAAGCCTATGGGGAAAAAAACCCATAAATATATATACATAAATATTTAACACCCCTACCCACCCCCACAAAAGCAGGATGGTAGTGATCTCACACAGTTATGACAGTGTGTGCACACATCTATGTGTAACCATTCATCCACATTTGAGCAGAGTGGACAGTGAAATCCTGTAACTACAGAGTGATAAGGAAGAAACAAAATCAAACCTGCTTTAAAACCCAGCAACACAACTGTTGTATAACATATATACAACTAGCTGTATAAATTTACAACAGAAACACTGCTTTAACAAAAAAAGCAAAACAGCAAGGCTTATTTGACATCAAAACAAAAATTAAAAAAATGTTGTCTAATCGCTCTCGTGGTACTTGTGTTTTATTAGGAAATGCACAACAGTTCTTCTGTGGCTTTATAGGTAATATTTTCATGTACACAATTTAACAAAATCAGACAATATTGTGTCTAATATATACCACAATATTAACTTCTTATTATTGAATTGTTGTAAATAAATATCACATTTGCAGCTGGTCAGTGTTCAAAAAATGCTGGGAAATCTCTTCATGTAGCCCTACAAGAGTGATTACTGATAAACTGTCTGAAAAAAAAGAAAGTCACATTTTAGAGAAGAAAAAAATCACCCACTGACTTTCAAAGCTGCTACATAGTTACGACTTTCTACTTTGAGGATCTTGATAGAAATGTAGTGGAGTGAAAAGTACAATATTTGTCTTTCAAATGTAGTGAAGTTAAAGTCATAAGTTCCCAGAAAAAATAATACTCAAGTAAAGTACCGATACTCAAAAAGTGTACTTAAGTACAATACTTAAGTAAATGTACTTAGTTACTGTCCGCCTCTAGAGTTACCTAATTGTATTTATATACAGAACTCATTATTTACAGTTCTCATGTCTGAACCTTGACATTCGTCATCTTTTGTGTGAATAAATATGTTCGCATTAACATAAACTAATGTAAGTCTGGCCAGTTGTTTAGTTATGTTTCTGCTTTCATGTGGCTAAAATGATTACACAATCACAGCACCACTGAATTTTCATGATTACTCCAAACATCTTTGCTGATTATTTGACCAATCTCCCTTCAATGAACAAGCCTGATGAGCTGATATACCTCGACATAGTGATATAAAAGCTCTAAGATTCAGGTATATAATGATAGCAACATGAGTGTGCTTGTTGAAATAGATCTGGCATCATGCTGCCATAGCAACATGTCCAATCAATGGCCAATTTAGAGGCAATTTGTAGGCTCATAACCTGAAAAGCATTTCATTATCCATGGGCCAGTTTCCATTCTTACTGTAAATAGATTAAGATGCAATTACTTACACATTATGTTGATTAGAATTTAAAAATATGTATAGCCATTGATCCCATTCAGAGACATGTCTCTTATGGGAACCTCAACAAGATTTAAAATGTGCAGTAATATGTAGCAATTCATATGCAGTTCACATGTGACTTTGTTCAATAAAAGTTAAAATATTTGACAGTAACCTGCTGCTTCAGTGAATCAATATATGGGAAATATGACCACAAACCCAGTCTTCTTCTTCAAACTTGTTATTTCAAGCAGTGGGTCATTAGTCCTATGGCCAGAAAGATTTCAGAACCATGAACATTCATAGAGCACACACTTAAGAATGCTAAAGGCAAAATGTGGTCAGTTACTTCATTACTTTCAATGCAGTTGTTAAATTTCACATGTCAAGAATGTGTAAACAGTTTCACTGGGCTTGAAGCTGGTATTAGTCACTACTTTTGTGCTTCTGAATTATTCACATTTTATTCATGCTTAGATACTGATGATCTAGGTCTATTTATTTTAGGTGTAATTTTATTCCGGGCGTTTTTTTATTGACTGGACAGGAAGGGAGGAGTAAGAGGGATTGGAACATGACTTGATGTATACAGTCCACTGCATTACGTATCTGACATGAACACATGTATATTTATTTTTTACCATTGGTGAATGATTAATAATCCAACCGATTGCGTCTAAAGATTTTTTTTTTTTGAAGCACAGAGAGAAACGTTGCATATTTTGCCATGCAATAATAAAGATGCATGCATAGCAGTGAGCTCTTTTTCATAAGCATCCTGGACATTGCACAGACATGGTTGGCTACAGATGCCATCAAAATGTTAATTATTGGCAGGCGATGCTGCTACGAGCCATTTCTCTTCTCTGACTGATGTCCGCAAACTCCTTTCAGTACTACACAAAGCCACAGAGATGGAATTTCAGTGAGCCATTTACCTGTCTCATATTATTTATCATATCTGAACAATTCCGCGTCTGTGATGGCATTCTGATAGATGTGTCCTTCAGCACAAACCCTGTCATGTTTCATGTCAGTCTCAGAAAATAATCTGATTATTAACCTTTTAGCTCTGCTTTAGGCTATGATATCTAAATGCAGTGTTGGGGGTAATCAGATTACGTAATCAGATTACTTTTCTCAAGTAACCAGTAAAGTAATGCATTACTTTTTAATTTACAAGAAAATATCTGAGTTACTTTTTCAAAAAAGTAACGCCAGTTACTTTGTTTTCCCATTTATTGACTGACAAGTCTCCTGTCCCCATATTGGGAGAAATCAGGAAGTACAGAGGTGTTGTGTGCGCTGTGTGAAGATGATGTTACTGTAGTTCTAGACTAAATGTGAATGTGCATTAATTCATCCCACTCACAAAAAACAGTATTCATCAAAATGAATTAAAATAGTGAAATGCAAACTCAGAATATGACACAAACCTGCAATCATTAAATACGTTAAATAACACAAATGTATCTAATCCCATTTTATTAACTAATGTCTTTGCTGCTGACCTTTGATGATCCAGTTCAACCATACTAATGAGCAAAAATGACTTTAGATAAACTAACAATTGTGCTTCATTGTTCTTTTTATTGCTGAAGAATGTTGAACCTTCTTCTCCTGTGTTCTACTGTACAGACGTGAATTTACTTTTCTTTCAGCCTGAGATTTATTCATTACACTTTTTGGTGTGAAAGGGCTTTTATATTTGCTATAAATAGAACTTCTTACATTAAAAACGATCAAGCCCTGCTCATATTTAAAAAGTAATGCAAAAGTAACGTAACACATTACTTTCCATAAAATGTAACTAAGTAACGTAATTAGTTACTTTTTTAGGGAGTAACGCAATATTGTAATGCATTACTTTTAAAAGTAACTTTCCCCAACACTGTCTAAATGTCTCCCTTCATATGCATATGGTTAATTTAGATCACAAGCACATTTTAATAATTATCAAGTGCTTCTCTTTTCTATCGATCTATCTATCTAAACCTTATTAATTAAATTCACATTGAAGTATATGTCTCCACTCAGATGATTATTTTTAGATGGGTTTAACAGCTGGTGCAACAGTTCAGGCCAATTGGAGATCTTTATTGTGATCTTTAGCATTTTCATTACTTTCACGGTTCTTCCAGAAGCTCATAAAAAAATACTTGACTTTTTGGTTGTGCTCTGTAACTCAACAAGTGATTTCACAAAAAAAGCAATTACTTTCTGCACTGAGCATTACCTTTTATCTCTAACAAGGCCGATTCCATCCTAATACGAGGTGTTTCATGCCCTTTCAGAGCTCTATAGTATCAAAGTTGAATCCATTAATAGTGATATGAAATGAAGTGTTATCATTTAAGTGGCAGTTCTTCCCATTTGTGACTTGGATCACCTGAACATTTTAAGCAGTGGTTAGTGAAAAAAAAAAAAAGTTTGGAAGGCCAAAGAATGTTATAACTGAAACATTTTTTTATACTGGTGGATAATATTATTGCTCTTTTTGACAACTCAAAAAAAGTTTAGTAGATTCCTGTGTTTGACTAAGCTGGGTCAGTCTCATAAGGGAAAGTCACTGAAGCAACTTTTTTTTCTGTACCATGAAACATCATTCTGGTTCTTTCATAAGTTCAGAGGATGTGTATGTCGCACGAACGCACGCACACACACATGTGCGTTGTGTTTCCATGTTTTATGGAGACATTCTATAGGCGTAATGGTTTTTATACTGTACAAACTGTATGTGCTATTGCCCTACACCAACCCTACCCCTAAACCTACCCCTTATAGGAAACTTTGTGCCATTTTACTTTCTCAAAAAAACTAATTCTGTATGATTTATAAGCTTGTTTCTTCATGGGGACCTCAAAAATGTCCCCACAAGGTCAACATTTACTAGTATTACTATCCTTGTGGGGACATCTGGTCCCCATAACGTGATAAATACCAGGTACACACACATTTTATTTGGATTCACAAGACAAGCAACAAAAACAGAATCCAAATACCTTGGGAAGTCAGTTTGCAAGATGACAGGTACACATGGCTAACATACATTCACAAGTCCTTATATTTATAGCTTTCAGCACTCAAGGATAGACAAAACATCTTCGTTTCCATATTTGCATACTCCCAATAGTGGCTGAAACTGAACAACATTTTGCGAGTTTTTTTGCTTTCTTTTTTTGCAATCCACTCAACTGCAGACCTTTAATCACATTCTTGTGCACATGACCTAAACTTCCAAACACTAGGGTAATTAACTTACAGTGATATTCAAGTTGATGGATGGCTTCAACCAATGGCTGATATTTCAGCAGTTTGGAAAGATAGCAGGTATCAAAATACAGATCAAAACAACAGCCAACCTCAATGACAGATACAGAGTTCAAAGCCTTGATTACAATCACAATGTCCGGAGTGTTTGGAATGTTTTTGAAATAGTCACTGTCAGATGTGTTGTCATAAAACCAGTTCAATTCAACAGTAGTGTGCTGATAAAAGTTACTGTCTTTATGTAGTGTTTTCAAGTCCTTTACAATCAAATCAACCAGGCGATCGTGTCTGGACACATACAGTGATTTGTAACAACAACATCCATTTAAGATGTGGGCAACCGTTTCATTTTCCTGTTGATTTTGATGTAACAGACAGTAGGAGTTATAATTTGACGGGTACCATATTGACAGATTGTTCATAGTTGGAAGACATTGTAGTCGTGCTTTAATCATAAAAATTAGAATATCCTCTGAGATTGAAAAAATTGTCAAAACAGAGTGGGATACTGAGTGGTCAGCCGATTGGAGAAGTGCTAATTTTCCCTGTAGTTTCAAGCCCATCCAGTGCTGGGCAATTTGGGTTTTTCTGAGGTGAAGAAGTGAGACTCTTACATTATTGGTCGATAGTTGACGAGGTGCACTTTCGGTGTTGAGAACCGCTAGATCAGAGATACGCGGGTCTGTTATTATGTTCTCATTAAGAGCCGCTACCGCTCCGTCAGATCCCTGCCAAGAGAGCTGCAGTCCTGTACGCTGGCAAAGATCATTTAAATCCTGCCAATCAGAGCGTACTCCGAATCCGGCTGTTTTGATGTCCAACTTTCCATTCGGTTTTAATTTAAATCCAAGAAACTGGGGCTCGTTGCACGAAGCAGCCAGTATTTTGCGCCGCTGTAGACGTAGAAAAAGTGACTCACGTGCCAGCTCTCTGACAGATGTATCGTCGTTATTCAGCATGTTAAGAAGATGACCTGTTCTGGAGGCAGTATAAATCCATTTAGTGTTTGGGACACCCAGACCTCCGTCTCGGCGTGACTGGAAAATAATATCTTGGGTTGTATAGCTATTGAGGCAGAGCCATTTTCTCACTAGCTTTACCATTTCATCGTTCAGTGTTGAAAGTGTGCATTGTGGAATATGAACATTCATAAACAGATGTTGAATTTTAGCTGTTGCAATCAATCTGATAGCCTCGATCGTCATCATTATGGGGAGAGGGGAAGAGTCAATCAGTGCAAGTCTTCAGGTAAATTCATGACACAGCTCTGTAACCTGTTCCTCCCAGTCACCGCTAACGTTGAATTTATGCCCCAGATAAGGATAGGTTTCATGACGTTCATATAGACTGATAGGTTTATGTGCTAATGCAAAGACTGGGGGTTTGTCAGACTTTGATCTAAACCATCTATTTTCTCCACTCCGTCTTTCATAAAGCGCAGCACACTTTGTATGTTTCATATCCAAACCAGACCACCTTATTAAGTCATCTGTACGAAGAAGCATATTATGAATTACACTCTCATCTCGTGACGATATTTCTACATCATCCGCATAAATTTGCACTGCCCAGATGAAAAAATATATATATTTAAATTGTGCTTTTTCAGACATACTTAGATGACGATGATGCCCTGGCAGCTTAGATGGTGTTTGGCCCAGAGCATCCCAGTGCTGACAACACACGGCGGAATCGAGGGAGCGAGGAGCCAAGATGTAGATGGTGTGGCTTCCAACATCTGGGGGCCGACCGATGGAAACAGAGCTGGTGGATCCGAAGGCGCAGATGGAAGGCTGATGGAGCTGAGCATCGTCGCAGGTTCAGGAGACCTGGGCACAGCCTAGTTGTCCTGACTCCTGGCATACAATATTTTGCACCAGAGCCTTGCAGCTTTAGAAAAAAACAAAACAGAAACAAAATTAAATTAAATAACAGATTTTTACATGAATGACTGAAAGCAAGCACAAATTAGCCAGCTGGAATGGACACATTGCTAACATTTTCTTCCAAGATTGACCAATCACCCTCCATTAGGCCTGATTCAAAAATCTCTATAACAGAGGTGATACAGCATGAAAATATACTTACTATTCCTTTGCTTGTCTCTGCACTCAGATTTCAGTTTGTCTTCTATAGCAGCTGATCTGAAAAACAACAAATGTTAATATTTCACAACACAACTTCATTTTGCAAATAAAAGAATGTTAATGTTGTACATGTTATAATGACATTTAATTTAATTTATTTTTTCTGCCAATGCATGTGTCAAAAATACGACTGGCACAGACAAATAACGTTAATTAAATCTTACCTGACATCACAGTGAGGTTCCAAAAGCCAGACGCCATACACACTTGCAGAAGCTGGTAAAAATAAGAACATACCGCTATAATTTCTAATTCATTTCATAGTTCCCCCAAAACTATTTGAATTCTGTCATCACTCACCCTTAAGATGCTCCAAACCATCTAAGACTTTCGTTCATCTTCAAAAGAAAAGCTGAGATATTTTCATAAAAATCTGAGAGATTTATGTCCCTCCGATGAAAGAAGATTCACCAAAGATGTTCGCGTTTTAAAAAGTTGAAATCGCAAAAAAAAACATCGCCAAAGTAATCCATATGAATTGCGTGGTTTCCTCCAAGTGCCATAAAGAGACACGATCGGCGACCGCTCTATATAATACTGTTTAAATTTAGACTTATATTCACATTCAAGAGACATTTGCACGCACATCATATTTTATATACAAAGCTCTCTGGGGTGAGCTCATTATCATACGAACCAATCAGAGCCGTTCAATGGCTCTGGAACCAATCAGGTTTAGTCAGTGTGCTGTTGAATTTAAACACAAGCGCAAGTTTTTTATTTTTTTCGTATATGATGTTGAAATCCTTGTGGGAATGACACATCCATTTCAGCCAGGAGTTAATCGCTAGTATAAAGTTAACAGCGCTCCAGGGGCAGCTGGTCTTAATACCGATCTTGAGAGGTATAGGATCAGTTAAGGCACCTCCACATATGACTTCCACATCACACACACACACACACACACACACACACACACACACACACACACACACACACACACACAAAACATGTATAGATGTATGTGTATGTGTGTGTGTGTGTGTGTAGATAGATAGATAGAGAGAGAGAGAGAGAGAGTTATAATTCTTGATGTACAGTATATATATATAAACTCGAGAACACTCTACATCTGTACATAGTAATGAGTAAGAAATTATATTTTATATCTTTGTCTACACTTCCTGGCAAGGAAACCATATCTTATAGAATTGTTCTATACATTTCAGGAGGCTGTTTTATGTATTATATCACCCAAACTGTTTTTGTATTGTATTTATCCTGCTGATTTTTCTTGTTTTACTTTTTACGATGGCCATCATTGGTGTATTTTTATCATGCAGAGAACTGTGATGGGAGGAATCTGTTTTTCCCTCTTTTAATATACCTCTACAAGCTTCCTCAAATGCTTGTTCGGTTTCAGATGTTTAGAAAAATTCTGCTCACTAGTTCAGACAGAGCCGAATTAATGCACCGGCCTACTGGTCAGCCAGTCGAAATACTGAGGGGGACTTGGAATTTCTGGGGGTCAGCGATTTCAGGGGGCCTTTAAACCGGTCCGTGCTCAGGTCACCGCCGCGTCATGATTATGCCCTGAGTTCAGAGGCTGATATCTAATCTATAAATGACCTTAGCCACATTAAATAAGGGCATTTGATTGAAAAGCAAAATAAGAATAATGGAAGTTCTTAAGTACAGTAAAGTATGTTTAGTTAATAGCAGGGGTGTGAAGTAACGAATTACAAATACTCACATTACAGAAATTAAGTAGTTTTTATCAGTAATTGTACTTTTTTGAGTAGTTTAAAAATTGTGTACTTTTACTTTTATTTGAGTACATTTTAAGTGATGTATCGGTACTTTTACTCTGTTTGTGGTCGTTACATGCTTATTTTAATTTATTTTTTATCCATCAACGTGATTGGATAGAGAGATAGTAAAAGGTCTCGTGACTTTCGTCAAATCAAATTATAGAAATGTATAGAAAACTTTAACCACCAACTGTTTATCATGGCTGCTGTAAGTGCATTCTTCAAGCATCAATTCAGTCGCATCTTCCTCTAACTTAATATGTTAAGGTAAATTTTGGATTTCTGCTTACTGAATGATTTGTATATATGCTTGGCTATCTACATGGCCTGACATTTGGTGTGAGGTTGTATTGCATACAGTGTTAACTCCCACAAGTGCCACGTTCGGTAAATCCCCACTCACTTATGAGATGCGCAATCTGCACTGCCTTGTCTCTCTCTCGCGTGCGTTCTACAGCAGTCACTTGGATAAGTCGTTGTTGCTTGTTGAACTTGTTGACTTCTGATGAGTTTGAGAGTGTGATGCGCGCTGTGAAAAAGTGTGTTGGAAACTGTTGGAAACACACATTGAGGACCAATCTACACCTTATTGATGACCCGTGGCGTTAATATACTTCATCTGTGCCAGCGTGTGATGTAATAAAACTGCAGCTCGTTAATAAACGTTTTTTAATTAATTTTTTTTTCTCCATTTTATACAATCCACCTTCATTTAGCAAGTGCACTCGCGCATAACCAATTTTCAAGTTCAACACTTTTTGTTCCATTCAGTTGTGGATGCTGGGTTGTAGTGATTTTGCCAAGTAAGACGTGTTCCTGGATCAACATCTTTTGTTGATCCTGGAGCAACATTATTGTCCAAAAATATAGATTTAACCCAATCCCCACCCCTAAACCTAACCTTACCCATAATTTATTCCTAAAATCAGAGGGAAATGATAGCCGATTAACAAGGGTGTAGAAGCACCTAACCCTGATTGTAAGCCTAAAACAGATATTTCCTGAAAAGTTATATCTCAATTCTGATTGGTTGATTGGAATGTTGTTCCAGCATCAACAAGGATGTTGATCCAGGAACATGTTGTGCTTGGTGAAATCACGCTCACCGTGGATGCTGCCGATTCACCGAGACCGCCACGGCTCAGCAAAGAGGCATGCGTGTGTGTGTGTGTGTGTTTTCCTCTGAAAAAGTTTCCCCAGAAATACTTCGCTATTTATTGAATTTTTCCTTACAAATTGTATAATCAGCATAACAATTCGAGTAAATGTGTAAAAGGTATGGCATGATGCCATCCTTCTAGAGCAATGTGCATTTATGTTAAAATTGTAACAAATTCTGAAGTTTAGTTATTTTTATTTCTTTATTGCAATACGCTAAAACTGGCACCGTTTTGGAGAGAAATGGGCTCTCATTTTAACCCATATCATGGTGTGTGATGCTGAACTATGAGTTTCTAATGGTGTTTGTATTTGCACTGTTCTAAACGTTAATATTTTATGTGCAACAACAGCATGCCGTCTCAGTGGCCTTACCCATGATTTTAAATCTATTTTTTCAAACTTTGATTTAAAAGGGGATGATTGTATTGAGAATAACTTTCATCTTTTCTTCAACTGAATACTGTTTCCGTGCTGTTTTGATGTATTTTAACCCTCTGGGGTCCGAGGGTGTTTTGGGGCCTGGAAAAGTTTTGACATGCCCTGACATTTGTGCTTTTTTCAGTTGCTTACAAACATTTGAATGTCTAAAGTTTAATAACACTGTAATCAGCACAAACTGGGCTACAATAATATGTGAGCAGCATGTATTTACGTGATTGTGTTTTTGAGAAAACAACGTTTATGCGTGCTTGGTATAAGGCCATAAAACACATACAGAACATTTGATCACAAGACTTTTGAGAACTGGATCTTGAAGTCTAGAGTTTTTGCTTCAAAATTATGTGAAAATCATCTTACTCATTCACAGAAAACAATATATTGATTTAAATTTTCTAAGACACATTTAGTGTAGAAAAGGTATATGCGAGGAGGTGTGAATGATCATGAATAATGCTGTGATTCACACCTGAGAAGACAAAGGCCTGCATAATGAGCTGAATAATGAGGTCTGTGAATTGCTATAAGAAAGAATGTGAGGAAAAAATTAATTTATATATTTTTTGTTTGTAGTTTATTTAGAATACATATAACTATCATATAAAATAACTCATGGGAGTGTGTTCATCACATGGTCTTAGCTGTGGTCCAGGTTCTTGTGCAGGCAGGAATCTCCATTTCCATGACCAAAAGGGGGCTGCTTTGCTTTGGCTCTCTTTGCAACAGGTTATTTTACACTGTTATTCTCACATCTGAAATAAAAAAGCAAGCATGCTGTTTACACAAACTACATTATTATGATGTTCACTGATACCTGTTCTATTTTATCGAAACAAAGAACACAATTACCACATAGCAAACATAGTTTACCATACAGCAAATAAATCAAATGAAAGTAACATCTGTAAAATAGTGAATGCACACTTACTCTCAGATTCTGAATTGAGTTGAAAACTGAACGAGCGTCCCCTTACTGTGAGAGATGCAGGTGAATGCAAGAGTGGTGTATTCAGTCCTAAAATAATTTTATAAACAATTGTAGAATGGTTTATAAAATTTATAAAAAAAAAAAAAATGTATTAAAAAAAACAAAGAAACTACATTTTAAAACTATCAACCACAAATGATATTACCATATTGTCTAGGCATAATAAAAATACAATTACTACTGTGCACTTAGTATGATTTTCCAGCGAACTCAAAACTGAACGACACGTGTGCCTTTCTTGTGGAATTATGCGAGTGATGCAGCCACAGTCCTAAACGAAAATTAAAACAGTTGTTAGCAATTACCAGAAGATGCATAGCTGATAAATAAATTGCATAACTGATAAGAAAGGACGCGAGTATGTCTGTCGAAGCATCACTTATTTACAGCTTACTAGATACGTTTACACATCAGATGATCGCGAACGTCAATGACCGAGTATAAAACTATATAATAGAACATAAAAAAAACTTCCTGGCGTTGTGAGCCATATATGCAGTGAATGAATCTTCATAATGTTTAGTCAGGAATCATGGTTTGGAAAAAGTAACTAGTAAAATATGTGCAAGTTATGTCACAGTAACACAATAGCAACTAATGCAAGTAGGCAAATAAAAAAAGACTTACTATATCCTCCACTGAATATCACGCCGGCGCGTTCTTCTGAGGAAAATCCAAAGCTTATTTCTCTCAGCGCGTCTTCTTCCAGAAGCGAAGTAGCCGAGATGAACTTGAGAGTCTCGCTGCTTTGTTTGCTGTGATGTGGGCGTTTACATGCGTGCGTCTCACGTGGATGATTGTAATAACAAAAGCACGATCTGCGCGTGGGCGTGGTCACATTAGCGATAATGAGGGCGACGGCCAAGACTTGACATCGCGTTGGTTTCATACTGATTACTTTGTCACATAATATTTGTTTTCGTCATGACTTACTTCGTTTAAAATTAGACATGTTAAGCTTTCTATGGATATATCTCTCATGTGTGTGTGTCAAATATTCGCTGAGTTTCAGTTCATTTTAGTGACGCGTTTCAAACAGATATGCGGGGAGAATGAGACGGCTAAAAAAGCACACCCTGTATATTTTCTTTATTTTGCAAAAAGCACAATGTTTTGTTGATATTGTGAGTGTACTCAAATAAAAGTAGACCCTTTACAGATTTAAATGCTGTATTACTCTTATATGTACGTTCAAGTATGAAGGAGCATTTCAGTTCTTTTCGCTGTCAACATTCAAATCTGCAAAAAGTTCCGCCGCCGGAACTGTCGACCCCAGGAGGTTGGCAGTCAAAATGAAAACTACTGGATGATAGATATTCTTCATTCTTTATGACAAACAAGATAATGTGAATTACAGAATGTACAACGTTTTTCAAATGTATAAATTGCGGTGAACAGTGTTTATTATGAGGGGGTAGAATCCACAGCTCAGTTCTCACAACTCAATACTCATGAGTACTTTTAAATAGGCTACTCTTTTACTCTTACTCAAGTAGTTTTTTGGACAAGTACTTTTACTCTACTCACACTACATTTTTTGGAAGGTAATGGTACTTTTACTTGAGTATATTTTTTCAGTACTCTTTCCACCACTGGTTAATAGTCACCAAAATGTCTCACTGATTTATCCAACATTTTTATTTTAGCATCTTCATTTCTGCCTTACGGAAGCCTGTTATTCAAAACTCATGTGATTTTCTGTCTCGTAAAAAAATATTTTATTTTTGTTTTGCAGAAAGTCCAGTCCATAGAAACCCACACATAAACTCAGAGAAAAAGGAAATGTATCATTCTAATATGTGATTGTCACATTTTATTAAATAAAAGCCAAGTACATATTATCATTAAAATATTATGTATTATATAGTTTGTATTGCTCAGTTTGTATTACACTCGACCTGCAGTGTGATTGATAGGATTTTAATGAAAAAAAAAAATCACGTATAAGAAATGCACTTTCACATTAATAGCTTGCAGCACTGGTTGTGTTTTTGCATGCATGGTTGTATTTATAAGCACAGGTTGATGTGTACGCTCTTTAATTTTCTGTCCATCTCTCAGATGCAATAAATGCATGATGTAATAAAGATAAAAATCTGTGTGTATGCTTGAACTTCTCCTCACTTCTTGTGTCATTTCTACCAAGTAAAGCTAGTTTCATGTAATATATATATATATATATATATATATATATATATATATAACGTCATTGTGAGACCAAAATCAAGAGGAGAGTCGAAATGTCATAGTAAAAGAATGTCAAAGGTGACCTTATCAGCATTGCTCCAATAAAGCATTTTGTTTATTAGTAGCAGGCAGAAAACCGTAATGATTATGGATTTTTCTTGTGCTCAAGCAATTAAAAATGAAGCCCACCCAGCCAGTTATGGATCAATGTGTGCCGTGATGTTTCTCCTTTTCTTTTTTCTTTCCATCCTCCCTCTTACACCCTCAGTGGCATTTGGGAGGTAATCAGAGTGGTAGACTCACACGCTGTGCATGCCAACAAGGAGCCTTTCTATCACACTCCTACTTCCTTTCCTCTCTCACTCTCTCGCTCGCTTTTTCCTCTCAGCTCTCATCTTAATGATGATATGTAATGGGGTTGTCCACGGGGGTCTCTAGTCTTCAGTTCAGACCCTGACATCCTTCAAAACAACTCCTACATTTTTTTTAAAATCAGTAAATACACATGAAAACAAACAAATAAGATACACGATTTGGTAAATGTGGTGGTTTGTTCATAATTTGTCAAATTTGAAAATGAATTACACCAGGCTAACAAATTAGCACTGGCTGTGTGAGAGTGAGCGGACATATATTAATGAGGCCATTTGAGAGGCAAGGCATTGGTAATACTAATTACCCCAGACTAAATGGCACAGAACAGGTTTGAAAATGCGTGTGTGCACTTGTTTAACGTGCCATTGTGACATGAATACTTCATGTTCTTTGTCTGGTATTAAAGAGCGTTTTTGGTTCTTGTCCTTCAGTCACTGCTAGTTATGTGTGACAGCTGGGTGTATGATGAGGTCAATCAGAATGATTTGTGAATCCATGGAGACAGCCAACATGGCACCACCCATCGCTCTTCACTTTCTGATGGATGCCACGGCACCTTTCTGATGCACAGAGATCACACACATCCATGTGTCAGCTCTGTCGTGTTAAAGTTCACATCAGACTGCATGGCTTTAAAGTCACAATGTACTTCAATGAAGACAGATCATGAGCTATGATGAAAAGTGAGAAAGAGACAAGATGAGGGAAAAGGAGTGAGTGGGAGAGAGGCAGAAATTAAGTATTTGGACACAGTGGGCGTTTCGGGTGAAATAAGGTGTCACACTATGTTCTGGGGCGAGCCTTAGCAGCATATTTGCCAGGCCACAGAACTGACAACTGCACCTGCCGGGAGACCCAACGTCATATTGCCCTCAAACTAACTCCCAGAGGCGCTGTCAAAGTGCTCAACTCACATAGTCCTTCCCCTGTACCACTTTAATCAGCTCTGACAGCAGCACAGCAATGTTTTGTAATGGCCACTCCATTTGAAAACCTTTTTTTATTTTAGGCAGAATTACTAGAGATTATATTTTTCATTGATCATTGATCTTGATGAAACTGATGAACATATTAATGTTGTTATTGTTAACTAAAATTATTAAACACAGTTTACATTAATGAAGCTGAAATAAATTAGAAATATTACATTTTAAAATTTTAATAAAAATTTAAACAGAGATTTAGGGATGTTGCCTTGGTAACTAACTGAAATAAGATAAGTTTAAGATGGAATACTTAAATTACTCAAATTAAAACTAAAATAGCAGTAAGTAGAAATATTTTTAAAAAGCTAATAAAAATGACAAAAGCATATACAATTACTAACACTTAAACTAAAATTTTAAATATTAACAAATAAATAATACAAAAAAACACGATCTTAAAGACATAGTTTACCCCAAAAATAAAATTATTTCATTATTTACTTGCCCTCATCCCATTCCAAACCTGGAACACAAAATAATATATTTAGAGGAATGTTTCCCTTTTTTTCCCCATACAATGAAAGTCAACAAAAGTTTGAATATTGTTCAAAATATCTTCATTTGTGGCAGAACAGGAATAGTGTGGGTTTCAGAGCGCATCATGATTCTCCAGGGAGAGTGAATCCTGCACATGTGTCCAATATAACCAGCTTAGAGCCCCTCCAGCAACACCTCTCTCAGGTACAGCATGACACCGCTGCTCTCGCTCGGGTCTCCAGTGCCGCCTCCTTTCAGGAAGGAGGATTAAGAGTTCCCTTTCAGTCTCTCTTTTGAAACACACACACACACACACACACACTATTTTTTATTATTTTTTTCTCCCACAAGGACACTCTCTCTTTGTGTTTCAGATATCCAGTGCTCTGTCCCTTTTCTTCCCCTTTGACAAAAGAAGGAAGAGGACATCCATTGATGATAATTAAGCCTGGCTTCCTTCGCTTTTTTTTTTCTCCTGTCATTTGACTCTAAGCTGTGATGGTCATATACAGTGGGTACGGAAAGTATTCAGACCCCCTTAAATTTTTCACTCTTTGTTATATTGCAGCCATTTGCTAAAATCATTTAAGTAATTTTTTTTCCTCATAAATGTACACACAGCACCCCATATTGACAGAAAAACACAGAATTGTTGACATTTTTGCAGATTTATAAAAAAAAAAAACATAAATATCACATGGTCCTAAGTATGCTGTGACACTCATATATTTAACTCAGGTGCTGTCCATTTCTTCTGATCATCCTTGAGATGGTTCTACACCTTCATTTGAGTCCAGCTGTGTTTGATTATACTGATTGGACTTGATTAGGAAAGCCACACACCTGTCTATATAAGACCTTACAGCTCACAGTGCATGTCAGAGCAAATGAGAATCATGAGGTCAAAGGAACTGCCTGAAGAGCTCAGAGACAGAATTGGGGCAAGGCACAGATCTGGCCAAGGTTACAAAAAAAATTCTGCGGCACTTAAGGTTCCTAAGAGCACAGTGGCCTCCATAATCCTTAAAGGGAAG
>NW_015506742.1:129610-132336 GCF_001515645.1 Sinocyclocheilus grahami
CTGGCCGTCCGGTCAAACTGAGCTATCGGGGGAGAAGCGCCTTGGTGAGGGAGGTAAAGAAGAACCCAAAGATCACTGTGGCTGAGCTCCAGAGATGCAGTCGGGAGATGGGAGACAGTTGTAGAAAGTCAACCATCACTGCAGCCCTCCACCAGTCGGGGCTTTATTGCAGAGTGGCCCGACGGAAGCCTCTCCTCAGTGCAAGACACATGAAAGCCCGCATGGAGTTGTGAGATGGTGAGAAATAAGATTCTCTGGTCTGGTGAGACCAAGATATAACTTTTTGGCCTTAATTCTAAGCGGTATGTGTGGGGAAAACCAGGCACTGCTCATCACCTGTCCAATACAGTCCCAACAGTGAAGCATGGTGGTGGCAGCATCATGCTGTGGGGGTGTTTTTCAGCTGCAGGGACAGGATGACTGGTTGCAATCGAGGGAAAGATGAATGTGGCCAAGTACAGGGATATCCTGGACGAAAACCTTCTCCAGAGTGCTCAGGACCTCAGACTGGGCCGAAGGTTTATCTTCCAACAAGACAATGACCCTAAGCACACAGCTGAAATAACGAAGGAGTGGCTTCACAGCAACTCTGTGACTGTTCTTGAATGGCCCAGCCAGAGCCCTGACTTAAACCCAATTGAGCATCTCTGGAGAGACCTAAAAATGGCTGTCCACCAACGTTTACCATCCAACCTGACAGAACTGGAGAGGATCTGCAAGGAGGAATGGCAGAGGATCCCCAAATCCAGGTGTGAAAAACTTGTTGCATCTTTCCCAAAAAGACTCATGGCTGTATTAGATCAAAAGGGTGCTTCTACTAAATACTGAGCAAAGGGTCTGAATACTTAGGACCATGTGATATTTCAGTTTTTCTTTTTTAATAAATCTGCAAAAATGTCAACAATGCTGTGTTTTTCTGTCAATATGGGGTGCTGTGTGTACATTAATGAGGAAAAAAATGAACTTAAATGATTTTAGCAAATGGCTGCAATATAACAAAGAGTGAAAAATTTAAGGGGGTCTGAATACTTTCCGTACACACTGTATATTCTGTACATACTATATTGGAAAGAGTGTTGCTTTCAAAAACTTGTGTTTGATAAAGAGATCATAAGGCAGAAGTTGATATATTCCATGAGATGTTGGTAATTGTATGTTTTACTTTCCCCCCAAAATCAGTCATGTTCACAAAATTATGGAAACATCTAACCAGACCACAGTACACAGTAAGTGTGTTTATGTGCACTTTAAAAATCAATTATTCGGTCAGACTAAAACAATAATTAGATTTTTTTAAATATAATGTAAATACTTTAGTCCAACCAGGGGCGAACTGGGACAACATTTCAGGCTGGTAAATCTCACACTCATGCAGGCCATCCCATACACCCACAACAAATTCTGAAACAAGGACAACCCTATTTTTATTTTTTATCACAAAAATGTTTAAAGGGGTCATGTGACGTTGCTAAAAAATACATTATTTTGTTTATTTGGTGTAATGCAATGTTTACACGTGGTTTAAGGTTCAAAAAACATTATTTTCCACATACTGTACATTATTTTTGCTCCTCTATGCCCTGCCTTTCTGAAACGCGTCGATTTTTACAAAGCTCATCATTCAGAAAAGTGCAGTGTGCTCTGATTGGCCAGCTACACTGCAAACAATGGCTTATCTTACTTAGTATTTTTGTCTTGTTTCTAGTCAAAATATTAGTCTTAGTCTGGACCAATCAGACACACAATTTGTGTTCGTTATATTTAACAAATAATCTGTAACACCCCTCAGTCAACAAACCAACTATGAGGGTCTAGGCACCCTTCCCCCGAAATGCATCTAACACCTCAGAAAGGCAGAACAGACCTCTGGTTCCATGGCAACCAATGCTGATATCACTGGTTTTATTGCCCAAAGGAATGCAGGCAGAGAAACTCACAATTAATTTACCCTTAGAAAAGTCACACCCATAAAAATGGACTATTCTCTAATTAATTCAATAGAAATGTGTATACCATTACTGTTCCTGTATATTGTCTTTTGAATTGTATACTGTTTTGTGTGTGTGTTATGATAGATCACTAGTTAATATAACCCCACCGATACCATGTTTGGTCTCTTTGAATTTGTCTTTTGATGATCTAAACGACAGTGTATATTATATTAGCCTAAGGCACACCTGTGCAATAATCATGCTGTCTAATCAGCATCTTGATATGCCACACCTGTGAGGTGGATGGATTATCTCGGCAAAGGAGAAGTGCTCACTACCACAGATTTAGACAGATTTGTGAACAGTATTTGAGAGAAATAGGCCTTTTGTGTACATAGAAAAAGTCTTAGATCTTTGAGTTCAGCTCATGAAAAATGGGGGCAAAAACAAAAGTGTTGCATTTATAATTTTGTTCAGTATATTATGGCGCTTTTTCACTGCTTGGTACGACTTGGCTTGGCACGGCACGACTCAGTTTGCATTTCCACTGCAGTTTAGTATTGCTTTAGAGTGGGCGGGATTATTCACGTGTCGTTAGTTGCGCCGCCTATAGTGCCGCAACTCCTGAAACACTTTTTCATTCCGCGTCGCCCCATCAAGCTCTCGATGGATCCGTTCCTCTGCTATCAACGAGAGGAGCGTCTGTACTTCCTCAACAAACAACGAAAAAAGGTGCACTCATTCAAAACAGTTGCGTTCGATACTTCGCTGGCTGTGCTGATTTAAATCTAGCGG
>NW_015506742.1:132591-134704 GCF_001515645.1 Sinocyclocheilus grahami
CCCCCCAAAAGTGAACCGTACCGTGCCGTACCATGCAGTGGAAAAGCACCATTAGTGTTCTAAGAATCTTTAGTAATTTTGCATCAACACCCAACCGAGTTCCATATGCAAATGACCATGCTCTCACACAAAGGGTCATAAAAGTCCCCAGTATTTCCAAACTCCCGCTTGGAATTTCAGCTTTTCTCATTGGACAAGCCCATCCTGAGAGGCGTGAATCTTCTCAGACCTTAAAAGGCTCACGCACCGTTCCGCCCATGTTTTTTTCTGTTTAGTCTTCTGCTAAAACCTTCTGATTGCGGCCCGTGTGGAGAGCCTGAGCTGATGTGGGCGTGCCCGGTTGGCTCCAACACATAGTCAGTCAGTCTGCGGTTCTGTTAGATTCTGAGAAGATGAGGATGTGAGCTAGCACCCCTCTAAGGACATCCTAAGTTCGCGCCAGGCCTCAGCCTTGACTTTCCATTCACCAAAGATACTAGGATCTCAGCTAATGTCTCTCTGAAGAAACTCCCAATCCACATCGAGTCAGAACATCTTTGGAGTTCCTCACTCTTCAAACACAGAAGAAGGTGATCGCGACTCCTACACCACCGAACCTCCAAACCATCAAGACTTTCATCCAAGACTGCATCTGTATGCTCGTTCCAGGCCAAGACTGCATCTGTATGCTCGTTCCAGGCCAAGGCAATGCAAGTATCGTACATTTAACTAAACGAAACAGAGGTTTAGTATAAGCTGTAGACCCCGTTCTAAAATGGTGCTGATGGTTTAACTCAGCTGGTTAACTGACTCATTTTCCATAGCTTCATTCCCTGTTCTTCTAATGATCTCTTTCATCCACTTTGCTCCCTTTTTGTATATACGCGTGAGTGTATGTACGTGTGTTTGTTTGTAGACTAGTTTGTGTTAGTGTTTCGTTAATAAAACTCTTGTGCACAAATTACATGAGTGTCTGATTCTGCCTTGCAAATTAATGTCTCTTTACGATTTTGATACTTACTACATGCTCTAATGCATTAATACTGTAAGAAAGTATTTTCTGTGGCCACGGAAATATCCTTTCCTAGAGTTGATATGAACTTACACCGAATGTTCACTTGACGAACAGATTGGTTGATGGCAATTTAATTCTGCTACAGTTACTACTGGCAGCTGATATAAATAATTGTAATTAATCATAATTAATTGTAATTATTTATATAAATTTCCCTTTTGAGCTAATTTGCTACACAGTGATGTAGACATGCGGGGGCATATTTGAACAAGGTGTTTTAGGAAGGTGTGGATGATTGTTCACTTTTATAAAGAATATCTCTTTGGGTTTGAGACTTTAATCTTTGCGACTTTACAGATCTTCTGTATACACGAACAGTTTTAACACTCCAAAGACAAAGGAAAACATGAAATTGCATCATATGACCCCTTTAAATCCTTAGGCTGGGGATATGCAAATAATTAAATGTTCTCTCCTGAACTGCACTGTAAAGCCTCTGCAAATATCGCACAAATGAACGATCGAATCTCCGCATTCCACCGGAAAAACTAAAGACTCTCCTCCCCAGCTATCTGCGGTCGTAAAGAAGATCAATGATAAACAGGGCACCTAATTGTCTGGACCTGCTTCCGGTCAAGGCCTGGTCCTTATCCCTTAGGGGGATCTGAACTGCTTAAACCTTAACTATCACCAGGAGAGAAGAAACTCCCTCTGTCTGGAGACCCTTCAAGGACCAGATGTGCAGTGTAACGTTGACCGGCTTCAGCATAAATAAACCAGCTAATAAACAACAGAACAAAGAACATGGTATCTGGACCCCATGACCGTTTAACGCATAAATTGATAATCCGATAAACAGAAAGCAACAGATTAAGATTAAGAGATTGTCCAGCAGAAGGATGGCAGATCTACACTCGTGACATGGGCATGACCTCAGGACACCTCCCCTTTTCCCCCTGCATTCCAAAAAAGGGACGCATCCTTTTACTACTTTCCAGAAAAGCGCGCGTTTCTCCTGTCACAGACAAAGGGACATGAAACTTACAACAGACAATTTCAACAGATAATCATTTATGCGCATAACAGGGCAACCATATTCACAAATAATATGCTGTATTT
>NW_015506742.1:134741-150995 GCF_001515645.1 Sinocyclocheilus grahami
AGCGATCGGTCATCTAAAACTCAAACACTTCAGTTGAAACTTCGTGATCGTCAGAGATCTTCAAAGAACTTAAAGTCTTGCAAACTCAGACTTTTCAGCAGAACTGCTCAAGCCTCTGCGTCATCAAGAAACCAACCAATCTCTGGAGGGCTTCCCCAAAGGGACACCATCCTGACGTCATCTCAGTAACCAATCAGCAACTGAATTCCCTCAAGCAGCCAAACCAGGAAACTCAGCTTTTCAGCTGTCACCCAAAAACGCAAGTACAAACAAGGTATTCTATCCACTGAAATAGGTGCTGAACCATTTAAGCAGTAAACGTAAGACAAACCTCTGCTTTGTGATTTTCTCAGGTTGCAAGTAAGAGAACTGTAGAGAATATCTTGCTCAAACTTTGGGCTTTCCTCAAAACTCCGTTAACATCATTTTCATTCTTCAGAACTGTATGTATGTGTGTGTGTGTATGTGTGTTTTAGCTTAGTTTAATGTAATCTAGAATAGCCAATAAATTTGTGTTTCATTTATAAAGAATCATTGTCTGGTGTTGTATAATTTTAAAGTCAAACCTTGCCAAGATCACGTTACCTCGCTAGGAGCTTACAAATTATCATAATTGTATTGACCTGTGACCATGGGAAATACACAGTCAGATTGTTAAGATACACAGACATTAACGTCTCGCTGGACGACCATTGATAAGGTGTAAACTATTAAAATTTGAAATCAGTTCTAATCAGGTTGACTTCGAATTTTCAGATTCGAGTCCTCTCAAAACCTGAATGAATTCATAATAATTAATTCCCTAAGAAAAGTAATCAGACATTACAGCACCTTCACTTCCATTTTCCTTTCCAGTCTCTTCATTTCTACTGATATTTTCGAAATTGCCTAAATGTCAAAATTATTACAATAACATTACAATATCAACAATACAATATTACAATATTATCAACAATACAGTATTACAATACAACATCATTACAATATATTTATAGTAAAATCCTAATACTGAACATGCTATTGCATTATAATGAGTCATATTTTTCCCTTACGAAAATTAACCATCGTTAATTTTTGTAATGGTTGTGTTGTCTGCCCTAGCTCCTACTAAACCTATTATAAAATGATGTGAATATTTGTCTGCTAAATTACTACTGTAATATTACAATAGATAATAATGATGTCCTTTAGCATACAGTGTTTTGAGTGATGAGTAATGGGCTGCTACTGCTAACAGGTGCTAGCAGTTTAATGCTTAACTAAGTAAACAAAGACAAAAATAAAATGTTTAAAATTTTGCCTCTCTGCTCGACCTGGGCACTTCCACTCCATTCTCGAGTCTCTCCCAGTGATTACTCTGATTGAAACCATTTGGCGGAGGCACGGAGCCAGTCACGACTACTATTTCATGATTTATTGATTATTTTTATCCAGTGGATCTCTTTCACATTTCCGGGTTTCTCAGCAGCGCAAGTCGTCATAGTTGGGTTAACTTGAAGAGCAGTGAATGGGAAAGTACCACAAATATATTTTTTGCATTCCCATTTGCTCAAATATCAAAAGAAAAACTCCACGATAGTATTGTCATGACTTTCAATAAAAGGAAAAAAAAATGAGAGAGACTGATAACGGCAGAAGAGAAGAGTCAGAAGAGAGAACAATGTCAAATTTACCGTCCCTCCCATAGACGCTGCATTAGAAACACCCTCGCATTAGCGTTAACTGTTTTTTTTGTAATTTGATGCAAAGGTGATATAATACAAAGAATAGTGTTATAAATGTACATACATTTAAAAAAAAAAAAAAAAGGATTTACAATGCTGATGACCGTTAAATGCGTCATCACAGTCTTGTGAAATGGGTCCATGGTGAATTTGGAAATAATCGCTTTAGTACATTCGGCAAGCAATTATATATATATATATATAAAAAACAGGGCAGGGTGCAATGCATGATGGGAAATGTAGTCCGGGGTGATGTGCAACAGTGTGTAGTGCGAGAGTCAATGAATTGGAAAGTTCATGAACCGGATTCGTGACAGGGGCCAAATTGATTGCCAGGCCACGGGGAATTCTCCCGGTTCTCCCGACGGCCAGTCTGTGCCTGAGTCCAACTAAATTTTTTTTTTGTGTGAGGTCAAACTAAAAGTCCTACACTACAGTTCAAAAGTTTGGGGTTTTTGAAATGTCTCTTAAACTCACCAAGGCTGCATTTAAAAAAATTATAATAATCAAAATTACTGTAAAAACAGTAAAATTGTGAAATATTAGTGTAATTTAAAATAACTGTTTTCTATCTTAAAACACAATTTATACCTGTGATGGCAAAGCTGAATTTTCAGCAGTCTTTACTCCAGTCTTCAGTGTCACATGGTCATTCTAATATGCTAATTTGATGCTCAAGATAGATTTCTTGTTATTATCAATGTTAAAAATAGATGTGCTGCTTAATATGTTTGTGGATTTAGTCATATTTTTTTCCACAGAATTCTTATGTATTGATTTATTTATTAATTAATTTGTTTGAAATATCAATCTTTTGTAACATTTTCAATTAAATCAAATTTTTACTAGCATTTACTGGCATTTTGTCTGCCTGTAGCTTGATTATACAGTAACTGCACATGTAAACGTACTGACACATTATTTGTTACATTTTCAGACGCACATCATATTGTATAGTCAGGGCCGTTTCTAGGCATAGGCGAGCTAGGCGATCGCCTAGGGCGCCACCAGCTGAAGGGGCGCCAATGAGCACACATACTGGCACTTTTAGCAGGGTTGTGATAAAGAGTGGCACGGTCACCCTGAAATATGACTGCCGCCCCCACTGGATCCCCCAACATTATTGGGCTAGAGTACTGTCAATCTGACGATGCCTGTACTATGCCACTGGATCGGAGTACTGTCAATCTGACGATGCCTGTATGCCACTAGATCAAAGTGCTGTCAATTGCTGCCTGATTGTTGCATGCAAAGTTTGCATTTGGAGCGCTCAACAACGCCATTAGATCAGTGAGCTCTGTCAGTGCTTTGGCAAGGTAACACTTTTTTTTGCCATGCAATAAAGCTAAGTTCAAAGGCCAATTTAAAATATTGGTACAGTAAATAACGTGCACAAAGTCAGTATTTTGTTTAGGCAGTATTTGTGGCAGATTTGTCCAAAAAGTGTGTGTTTTTTGCGCCAATGCATTGTTAAAGGATCAGCCTGTCATGTAATATTCCCATATAAACTTTAACATCCAATTAAAAAATATTTGTTAATAGGGATTTCGCCTAGGGAGTCAAATTGGCTAGAAACAGCCCTGTGTATAGTAGTACTACAAATTTGCTTGTGGGTATTACAACCCAATATTACAACATTGTTCAGAAAGTTTTGTTGGATCATTTGGTTTTGAGGGCTGTGTGTAAAATGTTTTCTCTGAGTAGTGTGTGTAATGTGTTTTTGTTTGTAATATTTGCGATAATTGGAAATAAACATTTCTGATAACGAGATTTATGTGTACAATTTGCAGAAACTGGATTTGATTATGTGACGTGTACAATTGGAAAATATGTAAGATTTAACAGTTTCCAGAGTACATAATTCTAAGAGAACATCTTCATATCATGTCTTGTAAATGCATTTATACTAAACTCTCTGAAAGAAATACACCTAGACATAAAAAATAGTAAGATCAGCACATGCATGCAGAAACCATTGCCTGTGTTTGCACTCTAATTCACTCACATTCCCAACCCAATAATGGGCTCTGTGCAGTGACAATAGAACTCATTACTTTGGTCAAATGACTTTATATACAACCTAATACATGGCACAGGCAGACTCCACAGGGAGAGCTGGGGCAGGCTTCATATTGACCATAAAATATTTAATGCGGGGGATGACAATTCAATGCTGCAGTCCCAACAGTTAAAGCCAATGCAGCAATCCCCAGTCTCGCTGCAGTTCAGACAGGAAATAGAAGCACTTACCGTTGAGATATTTCATTGCCCACCATAGATCATGGCCTTATTAATTATCTGCTGTGAATTAAGGGACCACGGCCACACATGGCCTAAATTAAAGAGGATACTGAAGAATCTGCTGCCACTTGTATACTTGTATATTCAAATATTGTGCTGGTGTTTATGTATGTCCCATCCTACTGTAATAATTACTTTGTTTAGTGATTACTGAACAGACACATGATCTAATTAGTCGAAGCTGAAGTTGTACATTTATTGTAGTTAACAGTATAGTAGTTATAGTTAACAGTAATATTGTGAAATATTATTACTATTTATAATAACGGTAACACTTCATAATAACTTTAATAAATCATTAAAGGGGTCATATGATGCTGCTAAAAAGAACATTATTTTGTGTATTTGGTGTAATGAAATGTGTTTATGTGGTTTAAGGTTAAAAAAACACATTTTCCACATACTGTACATTATTGTTTCTCCTCTATGCCTCGCCTTTTTGAAACGAGTCGATTTTTACAAAGCTCATCAGTCTGAAAAAGCAAGGTGTGCTCTGATTGGCCAGCTATCCAGTGTGTTGTGATTGGCCGAATACCTCAAGCGTGAGACTGAAATGTTACGCCCCTCACATACTGTTGATGCCGTCTCCAGGTGCGACAAGACAAAAAACATGAAAACCCATTATAAACGAGGCATTTGTTGCATCCAGTGGGGACATAATTACGGATTATAATGACTTATACTGTCTTTTTACGCGTTGTATCGCGCCGCGTAAACATAAAACCATGTCTGCATTTGTGATCAGAAATGACAAACAAGCACTAACGTTACTTTACACTGCTCAAAATTCGCGTTTGAATCATCAGTGGCAAATCCTTTAAATGAAAAGGTACTTACAGACTGTAAGTCAGAACAGCCGGCGGCGGGCCAGCGTGAGCTGAGCAGCACTAAGTTGATGTATTCCCTCAGCGACCACCACGGATCAGCTCTAGGCATGACGAAGCGGATATCATTCTCTTTTGGAAGACCAAACAAAGTAGTTTCGCTTTCACAACGCAGCACACAGCGTCTTCACGACATGGCGGCAGCAACAATACTACAGCGAGAATAAAAGTTACGCCTTCTTTCTTTGCGTGAACATTTGGGCGGTGTTATGCAAATCTTCCCACATAGTGACGTAGATATGTGAGGGCATGTTAGAACGAGCCGTTTTAGGTAGGTGTGGATAACTCTTAACTTTTATAAAGAATATCTCTTTGGATTTGAGACTTTAGTCTTTGCAACTTTACATATCTTCTTTATGCACCAAGAGCTTGTAACACTCCAAAGAGAAAGGAAAAATTTAAATTGCATCATATGACCCCTTTAACAAATATTATATAATTAACAAATATTATAGTTCATTAGAAATATGAGATATTGGGCTTGTTAATGTTTACTAATGTACTTAATAAACATACCCTAATGATTAACAGATCATCATTTATTGTAAATTAAAATGCTTACGTTATTAAACTTTCAATTCATATGATCATGTACTTTTTAAAAATATTCAAATGGTTTTGACAGATGGTTTAGAGTAAAAGCTTCATTAATAAACAATTAACAAACATTATATAATGCTTAATAGATCTTTAGTTAATGAGTGTTCATAAATGTTTCTAAACTCTCATTCAGTACTTTTATGGGCATTGGACTTGTAGCTGTTGTTGCAAGGTTTGTGTAAAAGGTGGCTGGTTAAGTTTAGCTAAATGCTTGCTAAAGACATAACATACATTATATTATATAATTTGGGTGCAAAACATGTTTTTATTGCCTCAACACTTATATTAGTATACTACAGTATATCATTAAACAGGATATTCCTTGAATCACATACATCGACAGAAGAAAACAAATCCATTTTTGATCACTTTTTATTTGTTTATCAAAATAATGTAATATAAACAGATTGAACCGTGTTCCCTTATAGTAATCAAGTTGATCCCACCTTTGACCCCTTCACCAACCCTTAAACCTACCAATTCCAACAAACCTGTCCCTAACCTTACGCGTATCACACCGCAGCAACAGCAAAAGAGTTTAAATCATTTGTAGATTTTCAAGAGGTGCATAATCATATGAACTGAAAGTTTAATGACATTTGTACACATTTTAATTAACATGAAATAATGATATGTTAATCATTACGTAATGTTCAATACATTTATTAGTAAACATGAACAAGCACATTATCTCATTATTAGCTATCTGAATATATAAAAACTAATGATCTGTTAAGCATTATCTAATGTTTGTTAATGTTTTATTAATGAAAGTTATTATAAAGTGTTACCAAAACAACTGTTTTATATTTGATAGCAAAGCAGAATATTCTCATGATGGTGATGTGCTGAGAGATCATGTTTTTTTATATTCTTCTTAAGTACGTTTGCAGTAATGTCAAGGAGAGGGTTCACTCCTCTTTACAGTTGGCCATTATGGAACATAATCATCCGTTCTCTCAGGGACACACGGCCCAGCCTCCAGCACTCTCTGTTATCGTGTCTCACAATTTCTCTTGATTGCATTGCTTGCTGCATAGTGTTGAGATGCATATGCCAAGGGCAGTCTAAGTCATGAAGGTTTTTGAGAGCTTGCAATGGCAATTTCCTGCGAGTTAAAGGTCAGTCTCGTGAAGATCTCTTGCAAATATCACAATGCAGGAAAAGCGAGGTTGGCTGCTTCCTCCCAAGTGTTATCATCATGATCTTCTTGGTTTACGAGTCATCATCTCTCATCATCTCATCAAATTAATTAATATAGTAAGTTATGTCACAATGTTATAATATGTATTCAGCTTCAGTATGTGTAAACGTATCAACACTAATCTACACTACCATTCAAAATTGAATAATTAAGATTAAAAAAAAAGTATTTATATCCTCACCAAAGCTTTTATGCTCAAAAATACAGTAAAACAGTTATATTGTAAAACAGCTGTTTTCTATTTTAATACATTTTAAAATGTAACTTATTCCTGTGATGGTAAGGCTGAACGTTTTAGCAGCCATAACTTCAGTCTTCAGTGTCCCATGATCCTTCAGAAATCATTCTAATATGATGATTTGGTGCTCAAAAAAAAAAAAAGATGAAAATAAAATAACACTTTTATTCAGCAAGGCAGCATTACATTTATCAGACATAACAGTAAAAACATTTATAATGTTAAAAATATTTATATTTAAACATTTCAAATAAATGTATCATAGTTTCCGCAAAAATGTTAAGCAACACAACTGATTTTTAACATTGATTATAAGAAGAAATGTTTCTTGAGCACCAACTTAGCTTATTAAAATGATTTCTGAAGGATTATGTGACATTGAAGACTGGAATAATGGATGTTGAAAATTCAGCTTTGCATCACAGGAATAAATGACATCTTAAAAATTATAATATATTAAAGTAGAAAAAAGTTATTTTAAATGGTAACAACATTTCACAATATTATGGTTTTAATGCAATTTTGATCAAAAGCAGCCTTGATGAGCATTTGAGACATCTTTCAAAAAAAGAAAAAGAAAGAATCTTAATTATCCCAAACTACTGACCAGTAGTGTAATTCTTACATTCTATATTTAAATTATAATGATTTTATATTTATATTAAATTATTTAATTCAATTACCACACCTATCTTGCTTGTGTTAAATATGGCTTCCAAAACTAACCCACTATGTTGAATGATCATTGGAAATGTAATTTCATGGTTCATAAACATAACCATGGTTCATATCCACACACACTAACATCATGCAGTGTGGGTCACTTGTGAGTCTCGTGCCTTACACGCATCTCAGACAATTGCACATATTGAAAGGACACGTTCTGCCACATTGCACCCTCATTGTAACCTGAGAGAAGATGAAGGTGCAGAGAAAGGACTTTAGGGCTTCATTTCAAAGTCAGCTATGGCACGAGTGCTTGTTTGAAGCTGAGAGTGAGAGGAACCTGCATGCCTGAAGAGCAAAACATACGGTTGCTAAGTGTTCCATTACCTCCAAATGAACAGCCTAGCCCTTGGGTCGTTTGACCCTCCCTCTGCCAATGTCTTTGACAAGCTTAAGTAACCCTGGTCCTCCCTTAAATTGTTTATGCCACATTGCTGACAATAATTAGAGCAAATTGAGTCGGCTCCTTATTAGGGCAGGATTTGTTTGTTGAGGAGTGTGGCGTGACTCGCAAAGTTCCCCCTGCTCATGAAGGGAGTTATAGCACAGTGCAAAATAGCTGTTTCGTAAAGCCTAGGGGAGCTGTTGAACGTTGTAACCTATTTGCTTGCAGGCTTTTTTCCTTATTTGAAAATGTGAGTGAAGAAAATACACTAAGCAATTAAAAAAAATATTCCTGGCAGTGCTGTTGAAGTGATTTGCATTTAACCTTAAAATGTGTCTGCCTTATAGGAGTGTGGTGATTTTAGCCTCACAGCAAAACTTATTTCTGCTAACAAATAGGCCTGTGTTGTATACGCAACAATAAAGTACCATTCATGCCCTGGATTCCATGATATCAACTCAGTGACAATGAGAAAAACATTCTTTGTTATGTCTCAAATGACAGTTTTGTCAAGGGTACGGCCACGTCTGCTCGTAGAACACAGGGACCCAGTCATGTTTAGCCCTTTAGATTGTCAGTTATTTAGGGAAGGGAGCTGTAATCATTTTATCAGCACTGGTGGAAACTGACAGTAACTTTGAGTGCTAGACACACTGCAGGCCTTGATGAAAACCAGCGGAGGATTTCATACAGTAAGGCAGAATGACAAAAATCAAATTGGAAGGATAAAAAATAGATGCAGAGCAGCACAGTGGAACAGTAAATCTCTCACTGTCTAGTTGTTGTTTTTTCAGATGGAACAAAAAGACAGTATAAAGTGAAATAATTTCCTTGTAATGGTTTATGCTTGTTACACCAGTGCTTCATTTTTTTTTTAATTGTACGAACAGAGCTTTCAGACGTCACACCAAAATGAAGCTGTGTTCTTTGGTTGTGTGTTTACAAATAAAGCAATACAAACTTTTAAGGGACCGTTCACCTAAAAATGACCATTCTATCATTATCTACTCACCCTACTGACTTTTATTGTATAAACATAACATTTTAAGAATATTTTCTTTTGTGTTTCAATGAGAGAATTTTCATTTTTGAGTGAATTAATAATTGTAGAAGCAATCCTAATATTAGCCTCTATGCTAATGTCATCAGTCATGTGTTTTAATCTGTAGTGTTTGTATATACATTTTATATGGGTTTGTGCTGTATACATTTGATTCTGTGATAGTCCGCAGGTCCCTGACAACCTATAGTTTGCATTGGGTTGACATCTGTCTTTTTGCTTGATCTTGGTTTTGCTGTTTGTTGTTCAATGTTTGAGCCCCAAGCTCAAAGCTACCACAAGAAAACCCATGTGTGTGTGTTCACAGAAGGTTCAGAACAAGGTGTGTGAATCACCATGTGGTTGGAATGATGGGATAAGTAAGGGATAGCTGTGCATTAAATGATTAAATTAAATGATTTGAATGCACAACGTGGAGGCGAAGAACCACCCGACGCGCAGCGGATAGTGGTTGCCTCCGCCAATTGCATTCAAATCGTTTAATGCAGAGCTAGCCATTGTTTATCCCGCTTATGCCATGGTAATTTGCCAGCATTCACATATTAAAGATGTTAATAATATTTGTGCTGCAATATTTGACCGGAACGATAAAAATGACGGTTATTTTCGTCAGTTACAACTTGTTAGATGTAGCAATCTACTCGCTTTAAATAAGACAGAGCAGACAAATATATTAAGTAGTGCAGTAAGATTACATTTATTTGAATGAATTATAGCATTTATTTGAATTAACTGTTGAGCGAGAAAGAGATGCGTGTGTGAAGTAGCCTACCTGCGCCATGGTGTTACTTTCACTGCTGAGAAATATAATGTACCAATTTAAGCTTAGGTATTTTATACAGGTGCAGGGCAGTGTTGACAACAGGTTATGTGCCCCTGAATGTAATTCAGACACGTTTGGGTGGCAAAATTGAATTTATTTGAATGAATTATAATAAATAGTTATTATTAAGACTACAATAGTTATTCAAATACATCAGTTCTCCCCATTCAAAATAAAGACAAATAAATAAAGCAGTGCTACATTAAGTTTAATGAAATGCATTTAATTAGATAAAAATGAGAAGGAAAAAAAATCAAAAAGCCTAGCTGAAAGTTTTGGCTGAACATTTTTTTTTAAAGTTTATTTTATTAGTGTAGGTAGCCTACTTAATGGATGTTGAACTCCACATTTCTTAACTGTTGAGCGAGAAAGAGATGCGTGTGTGAAGTAGCCTACCTGCGCCATGGTGTTACTTTCACTGCTGAGAAATATAATGTACCAATTTAAGCTTAGGTATTTTATACAGGTGCAGGGCAGTGTTGACAACAGGTTATGTGCCCCTGAATGTAATTCAGACACGTTTGGGTGGCAAAATTGAATTTATTTGAATGAATTATAATAAATAGTTATTATTAAGACTACAATAGTTATTCAAATACATCAGTTCTCCCCATTCAAAATAAAGACAAATAAATAAAGCAGTGCTACATTAAGTTTAATGAAATGCATTTAATTAGATAAAAATGAGAAGAAAAAAAAATCAAAAAGCCTAGCTGAAAGTTTTGGCTGAACAATTTTTTTTAAAAGTTTATTTTATTAGTGTAGGTAGCCTACTTAATGGATGTTGAACTCCACATTTCCATTGATTGTGAAATTAGACATGGAAAAGGGTTCGGTTATTTTAGGTTTAGGCGTGGAGGAGGATGGATCTTTGCTTGTTGAGGCTCGAGATGTAAGAATGTCACTCCACGCCCTCCTCTCCGACAAAGACGGAGCCCAATATGACCACAAACTAGCCTCTCATCGGTGGCCTGTCACTGACATGATCTGGCGACTCTCCAGTCCGGCGTCAGAGAGGCGACCGATGGCAGAACTATGGTTTATCAGTGATACCTTCCACCTGAAAGACAATTTAGATTTGGAAAATATTACAGGTTATCTACAAACAGTTTGAATTCATAGGGTGAAAAATTTAATATCTATTAAATATATTAGCTACCTCTTCACAAATATTTTTTAGCATATTGCCGAGGTAGTTGATTCCCATCAGCTCCCTGGTGAACCACACGTCAGTGTCCTCGAGTTTGCACAAAGGGATGCGCCTGGGATGCAGATAAAAGGCTCCGGTGTTGACAGGACACTTTGACAGGTATTTTTTGAAGCCTTCCACGGGACAAAGTGGGTCACCGGGGCATTCAAACATAAATCCTCGTAAATTCTCTCTGTGAGATGCAATAGGATCTTTGTGATTTTTTGTTTGTTTGTTTTGTTTTTTTTGTTTGTTTGTATTCCAAGCCATTCTCGTCTTGTCGAAGAATGAAAGACTCTTTAGATAGGTTGCGGTTTCCTTCTCTCCCCCTCCGTGCAAAACACAGCTGTATGTCAAACCAAACTTTCCGTACAAACCCGATGGGTGTGAATGGGGAGAGCGCAGGTGAATTTTTAATTTTCTCCAGGTCGGACTCAGTGATACGAGGGTGATGAACGCTGGTGTCTTTTCTATTTTTCCTGTAGCGCTTTATAATTGATTTAAAGTCTTTATCATTTATGGTGTTGTGTTTTGTGATGTAATGGTTAATACCCGATCTGATACACTTCAGGCTTGCAACACTGTATTCGCGGCCGGTAGTAGTCTGAACAGAGGCATACAATTCTTGCAATGTCTCATTAAGTTCAGAAGCCGAGTAAGTCTCAACAGCATCATTTTTTTCTTCTGATACAAAACGTATTTGAATGTGGTAATTGCCCATTTAGTAGTCTTTTTTGTATTAACCTCATCCTTGTCGTCTTCAATCTGCTTCAGCTCTGCTGGTGTTATTTCCTTGTACAGTTTTTCTTTACATTTCTCGTTTGATGTTATATTCTCCAGTTTGTCCAGTTCATCTTGTGCCTCTGCCCATTTATCAAAATTGTCATAATGACCGTATAAGCTAAATGACACGCGAAAATCATCCATTTAACTTAGCTAAGTAAATCGGAAATGTTTACTGTAACTGTCTCACTCTGTAACTGTGTGTTACTATGGTTACCAATGTTTATAGGAAGCGCATTAATATAGAACGTGATTAAACTGACCTGGAACTACCTGTGCAGTGAAACAAACTTAATCAACACCCGCCAGCCAATCAGAATTGAGTATTCAGACAGACCATGGCATAAGAAAACCTCACGGATGCAGGGACACGGCGTTCAATAATGTTACTACAGCCATCAACTGCTGTACTGTCATATAGATGTCACAGTATGAAATATTAGATAAATATTTTACTTTAATGAGTACAAAGAAACACATGTTTGTGCAGAGAGGATTGTTTACAGTGTCCCATACTGATCTGAAGATAACGGGGGATTATCTGTAATTACGAGAGGCACCAGAACTTGATCACAAGCCTTGACTCCACTAATGAATTAGATTGATTCAGCTGCACTTATCTCTCAGATTTACATGCACACAAATAAATAAAAAATAGAAACAACAGACAACTGAATGACAAATGAGTTGATGCATCATAAATGTATTTAAAGTTTTCATTATTCAGCATGAACCGTCTGACACCTTGAGGCACTAACATCCATTTGCTGAAAACTTATGTTCTCACTTATGAGTCATTCAATAAGTCAGCTTCAACCTAAAATAAAATACCTTTAATCGTGCACTTTATACAAGTCAAAATATCACCTCCAAACTTATCTTTGAATAAAGTGCAAATCGTTGTCATTTGCAATAAGTTAAAAGCATTAATGTAATGAATTAGAAATTATTCAGTCTGAGCTTTTCTCTTTAATTCTTCCATCAACTCACTAAAAATGTTACATAGTCATAACTTGTCATAACATAAAAATACTGTAATTTCCTCTCTTTAACAATACTGGAATCAGAAGATGTGGAGTTTTAATCGAATAATGCATGTTCAATTTATTTTTATATCCTCAATTCCATGACCATGCATCAATGTCCATGAAACCTCAAAGCAATCTCTACACCCGTTTCTGTATCTTTTAAATTGATACATCGAAGCAGCACTTATTTTGTCAAGGTATCCGTTGCTGTTCTCATATTTCCATATTTTCAATTTTCACCTCACCCGTGGTCATAAGTTATCAAACCGACAAACACAATGCATCTCTGACATGTACTCTGAGAAAGTGATATGGCGCTAGTGATCGCACACTTTTGAATCTGTCACCGCTGTGTCCTGTATCATCCCTGGGAACTGAAACAAAACAGGTATTGGTATCGGGTAAAATGTTCAGTGAAAGATATGAGTGGGGATGTGCACGTGTGCCTTTGTATATGTACAGTATGTGCATGTGTGAATGAAAATGTGTCTTTGTCTGCTTTTAATTTTGAGCTGAATGCTTGTTACTATTTTAGTTAAGTACCTGTATTAGCTGTGGCTTCATCATGTGATCTGTGTCAAAAGAATTGGTTAGGTCTTGAAAATCGAATTGTACCTTTATGGGCTTTTACACATATTTTGATTGGATAGTTATTTGATTGAAAACCTGTACATAACTAAAGTTTGTTTTAGTGGAATTTTCAAGATTTGTGCTTTTGGTTACATGCCCAGAACCGCTGCCGTTACATAAAAGTATGACTTGGTGGCTCTCACTATTTTGCTAAGCAACAGTGATGAGCAGAGGAAGAATCTGGAACCTTGTTGTTTGACAAAACTCTGCTGTTTGAAAACATGTAAACTCTCTTCCCTTTTCTGTGACAAGCGAGTATCAGAAATTCTGCATTTTAATTTAGCCCATTCTGCCATTTTTAATGCGTGAGTCAGAACGGACAAATCATATATGTCAAAATCAGACAGTTTTTTGACAATTTTTGTGGTGAATATTAGTGTAGCTGTGAACAGGTCTTTACACTACAAATACAGGATGCTTCTCATTTGGCAGCCTTCCTTTTGTGTGCTTCATTTGGCTCATTTTGAAAGATGCATCAAGTGTATCCTTGGTGAGAAGGTTAGTGGGTGTTAGTAAACGTGTGTAAGGTTAAGTGTTTAAGAATTAGCAGAAAATGAATTAGCACTGAGCTTGTCCAATTTCATTATGTAAAGCAAGACAAAAAAAAGTGCACGCTTACTTGCCACTTACTAGTGTTTACTGCTGAGGAGGAGTCTAGTCTACAAGCCTCAGAAGGACTGGACTAGGAAGGATTCACTAGGATGCAGCCTTCTGTTTCAGAAACACCCATCTGCTTCTGTGTGATCTGATCATTCAAAATGGATATTAACACCCGCTGTAAGTGAAGTGAAACAACTTTTGCATTTGCTCTATTTGTTGTTCCAGGTCGTTCTATGGCCATTTTAAACTCTTTTGCCTTTCTGCACTCAGCCTCATTCTCACAGGCATGCTGTCATTAAATGCCTCTTTGACTGATATTTGCTTTTGGTCTGACTTTGAGCCTGCTTACTGAACATCTGATGCCTGGGATTACTCATCAAGTTGTTTGGAGGAGTAGCAACCTACAGCTGCTGATAGCCACAAGTTCCACCCACCCTATTCCAGGGTTAATTTGCTAGATTATGGGCTTCTCTCTCCATTGAAGTGGATCTGTCAGAAAGCTATACCATTTTTGTCCCCAAGATTGCTATAATCAGAGCTAAGTCACAGTTTCAGAGTTCATTAGTGTAAAGACATGATGGGGGTAAGGTCGCATATAGCAAAGATTCACTCTTGTTGCTTGTTGATGTGTTACACATAAAGAGGGATTATGTTCAAATGGCGAGGACATAACTGATCTTTTACTTACAGCTGTGCTGAGCTTTTCCTGTGGGTTAGAATATTTAAATTTCTTTTAACCTGGTGCATGTGTGGCTTTCTTCATCAAAAAGGGACCCAACATATTATAAGGACGAATCAACATGGTTTCTATTCGAGAAGATGTGGACGTGGAAGCTAAATTGTAATGCAGAGCTGATGCAATGTTCATTTGGGTTTTGTAAACATTCTTTCGCTTTTAAATACGCTATTGAATAGCTTTGATTCTCAACTTAGTGAAATGCAGTTGGTGTGGCAGCAAAACATTTCAAACCCTCTTTGATCTGTAGAGTACCACAATTTGCATTTGCCAGCACTTAACAGATGATACTGAGCATTTTGTCACTAATTAATTTCTTAAAATGTGCATTTATTAAGGCAGACAACTTTCAGCTCTTAGAATTCACCCACAAAATAAATAAATAAATAAGATTTGGAGAAAAAAAAGAAGGGAAATGCTAGGTCTTTATTTTCTCTATTTTCTTGGCATTGTCTTGCCTTTAAATAGACATCGCAATGAAACAATTCACTCTTAGCATTCAACAGACTCCCTACAGGGCTCTGAAAGGTCTGTACTTACCAAATATTCTCAACAATGAACATGTGTTAAAGTATGTCAGTGGTGTTGTTGTAGCAGCACTACCATTAATAGCAGTGGAAGGTCAAGGCCACAAAATGTCAAAAAAGAAAAACAAAACAAAATAGAGCTCAAGAGATCTGCGGCATGATGTACTTTGGTTTATATAACTGTGGCCTCATTATGGATACTGATTTGATGTCTGTAAAACAAGCATCTCCACTAACCCCTTGATTAATTATAAGAATTAGTAATTGGGTACCTTTAATTACTAATGTGGGCACTAATTGAAAATTCATAATTCTCTTCCTGTGAACACAGATGCTCTTCCGGAGACACATGATTAGAGACTTCACTTGGACAATTTTCTTAAAATTTCCTTTTTGGGGTTCTTAATCATCACCCTAATAATGAAAATAAAACATAAAAAGGTATATAATGCTTTTTATTTATATTGTCTTTGTAAACCAGACCAGGTCTCACCAAGTCCTAATTTTATGCAAATTATTTAATGCTCTTGAGATAAAAGAAACCAGAATTAGATTGTGAATGCTTACATAGTATGTGAAATCACTTACTTTTAATAACTGGTGATAATAAGCAAAATATATGAAGTTATTTTTGGTCTGCAATTCATGTTAGATTACACCATTGGGCAGAATCATGCACAAATCCCGATTACCTAAAATCTGCTTCTTCATGTGGTTGTCCTTGATTTACAATCCAGTACTGCTTACCAGGGAAAATGGAGTGTGAAAAGACTATGTTAACAGGGCTTGCAAGGTCGAGATGTTTTATTTTTTTAT
>NW_015506742.1:152085-153369 GCF_001515645.1 Sinocyclocheilus grahami
GGATTTGGGGCTCAAGTTATAATTGATTTTGTGATTTCTGAAATCAACATTATACATACAGGGTCAAAAATATACATATGTGCACACTGATTATTAATTATGTAGTTCTTAAGCAAATGTATTATTTCCTTAAATGTCCCTTGGCATTTTTCACTTCCACCAGATGCTTTTGGTAGCCATCAACAAGCTTCTCACATAAAATTTGATGAGTTTTCGACTACTCCTCTTGGCAGATTTGAGCTCGGTTAAATTACTTGGTTTTTGGGCATGACCATGACTTTTAAGCACAGACCACACATTTTCAATTGGTTTGAGATCAGGACTTTGAGAAGGCCACTCCAAAACTTTAATGTTCGCTTGCTGTATCCACTCCACTCCATCTTGGATGTGTGTTTGGGGTGATTGTCATGTTGTGTCCAAGTTTTAACACGTCTAGAAGATGATTTGACATTCTGCTGAATAATTTTGAGGTAGTCCTTCTTCTTCATTATTCCATCCACTTTTTTGCAATTTTCCAGTTCCGCCAGCAGCACAACATCCCCAGAGCATGATGCTACCACCACCACCACCACTGTTTAAGAGCTGGTAAAGTGTTCTTGGGTTTGAATGCCTCACCTTTATGCCTCCAAACGTACCTCTGGGCATTGTGTCCAAACAACTCAATCTTTGTCTCATCTGACCATAATACTTCAGTAGGCATTTCCTTTTTCCATGTGGTCAGTTACAAACTTGATTTGAGCTTAAAGATGTCAGTTTTGGAGCAGGGGGTTCTTTCTTGGACGACAGCCTCTTAAATCCATAGAGATGTAAAACTCTCTTAACTGTAAACAGTGACACTGGTGTTCCATCAGCGGCCAGTTCATGGAAGACCTGTGTTTTGGTGGTTCTTCATAACCATTCTGCCTTATTTCCTCTCAGTTGAGGGGGACAGTTTGGGTTTTCTTTCAGACCTTGCTAAAGTGGGAAGAATTTACAGAGTACTGTACTTACAAACTATTTTGATCTTGGAACCTGTAATAGTTTAAACATAAATCCATGAGACATTCCTGACTTCTTTAAGTCTACAATCTTCTTTCTTAGATCAGCACTGACCTCCTTGGACCTCCCTATTGTGCCGTATGTATGTCAATGAGTGCTATTAGAGAACCTTTTATTTTGAGCATGTTGAGTAAATGTAAACTTCTGACCACAACTGTAAATGTTTCTCAGCTCAATAGATCATGTCTGTTAATTCATATTTTGCCACTCTCACAGACTACATTTCCCATAATCCTTTGCCGGACT
>NW_015506742.1:153661-162696 GCF_001515645.1 Sinocyclocheilus grahami
TGTGAGTATGTGAATTGTGAAGGTCTATTATTTTCGGGGATTTCTTGATGAATCATTAGTTCTTGTGAAATTGCAATCTTTGTATTTCCCTTGTTCCTGTTTAGCAATGTCTTTTGTTATTGGTTAACAATGTTGAATGTTTCCTGCCTTGCCAGAGTCATATTTTGAGTTTTTAAAGACAGGAAATGTCTTATTCTTAAACAACTATTGATTTATATTCTCACATTGACAATAGCTGGGTTCAAAACCTTGACAATATTATTAGAGTTTCCAAGGAGTACTCTAACAGTTTGTTTCTGTAACTATGTAGGAGTTGAGGGATTGCTACTACTGTTGAAGGACAGAACTGAATATTGGTGTGGGTTACGATTGTTAAATAATAACCAGCACTTTTGAATCATCTGCTTTTTACATTTTGCACTTTAACTCGTCAGTATTCTTGATTAATCCTGAAATGAACAATTAAGGATGTCACATCCCTTGCCATCAAACACATGCTTTACTCCTTTCTGAGAGACACAGTAATAGTTTGAATTTGCACAGAGAGAACATTGTCCGAGCAGCATCCTTGCATGGATTGCAAGTTCAATGTTATTTCCACCCTGTATTGAAGCCACTACATACACATAATTGTTATAATGTGAGGAGTGCATTGTCCTAATCAAATCTAAATAGTTCGCTCAGATCCAGCATGTTATTGTCACACTGTTACGTTATGGCTGTGTTGCACATCTTTGCTTGAGAAATTCAAGAGTTTTACCTTCAGTCCTTCCCATCTCATTAAACTCTAACTGCTGCACTAGAATCAGATGTTCTATTTAGTAAAACATACTCTCTGGATATTTCTGATTATGGCAACTTAATTAACATGCACTTTGGTGTATAATCTACTTAATATGCATACTGAATGCCAATGCGCCTCTGTGAAAAACAGAAGGTTTGGTGAAATAAATAATCTCTGAACTGGTTTAATCACTGAGCTAGAGTCAATCATGTTAGGAGTATATATGTCTGTGCCGTTGTATGTGGCGAGACGGCACCTTAGAATTTGTGCCACCAGGGTTTTCTGAACGAGCTATTTCTGAACTGAAAGAAAGTGCAGAGGATGACACTTGCACAAGTCAAGACTTATATTTGTTGTTTTAATTTCTAAAGAAGTGAAAGTAATTTATTGACTGAGTGCACAGAATCCTGCGGGCATATCTCTGCTACGCCTCACTTTCAGGACTCTCTGCCATGTCTGGTGGCCTCGGTGGGGTGTGGGTAAAAATCCGATAACACGTGAGCGACTAACATTCTACAAGACATTACATTAGAGCAGATTAGCTGAGATGTTCTTAATTCACCTGAGATAGAAATAATTTGCATACTATCACGACCCATAGGTCCTAACAACTTGATATGCCATATTTCCCCTTAGAAAGGCGTTTTGTTTGTGTTTTTGTGCCAAGGTTAAAGATGAAATTCTCACTATGGCAGCTGTTATTGTACATTTCTACCATAAAGGATTGTGATGGGATGAAAAATATCTCTCAGAGGTCAAAAAAAGTCTTCGGGGTCTGAATGTAAAAGGACTGTAAGCGTGAACATTTTTTTTTTTTATCATCCACAATTTAGGCACAGGTAATATAAATCATGTGAGCTCTGCATTAACAATCCTCCCATTCTTTGTGGTGAAATTAATTATTTACAGCTTATGACCAGACTACTGAATCAAATAAGAATTATTGAATTAATACATGTAAAGTTACAAACAGATACACATAATGTAATATGCACCGCAAACACCTGGCAATAATTGCTACCATCATAATGGGCAGATTAATGTTTTTTGCCAAGTTGTAAGTGGCTCTATGCTACAGTGAGCTCCCATCTTTCATCTCATATTGTGCTAATTTGATATTTCTCTCATATACAAATTGCATAAAGGAAATACTGAGACATCCCGTTGTTGTAAATTAGCTGTGAATTTATGAGCATCTTGGCTTGTGGTGCTGAGTTTTTCAAAAGGAATCTGTGTGTAGAAATGTGAAGCTCAGGTTATGGATAATGTTCTCACTTCCGTCATTCTCAGCCACAATTAATGTCTCACTCACTGAATCACCTTGACTGTTTAGGGCAGAATATGTGTGATTTTCTTCCAAATGGCCTGCTTTTTATAACCACTTTACACAGGAGGAGATGCCAATCGTTTCCAGGGATTTATTAGCTGGAGAAATTAATTAATTTCTCATGTATGTTCTCCAGCAGAGTTTTACATGAGAAGCTATTGTATTCCCAAACTTTTTTCATTTTAACTATTTATGACTTTTGACCATCTTCTGCCTCTGTGGCCAGTGACTGTGAAACTAGATGTGAAGGACGTTCGATGACTGTAGGGTGCTTATGCAGAGACTTTTATAAAATTGCAATGACAGACATGTTGTCCAACCACAGGGCTTGACATAGAGATAAATGTCTGTTTTGATCTTTCAACAGGTGTGAAAACCTGTCAGCAATATATTTCTGCGAACATGAAGGTCCAGAGGGAATGAAATGCAAAATGTGATTTTGGTTGGTTTTGGAGGGTTTTTTTTAGATTGAGACTGTCCACGTTTGGCCTCTGTCGTGCCTTCAAAACGCTGAGTTTTATTGGAGATACTTTTGCAGGTCAAATTAAAAATCAAATTGTGAACTAAAGTTAATGAACAGTTTCATATTTGGATTATAAATCACAAGGTACCAAGTTGTGCCTGTCTTCTGTGTTTTCTGTTTTGTTCCAGGTCTTGAATATGGAGTTCCTGTAGCTCAATTGGAAGAACATGGTTAATTTGAATAGCTTCTTTTCAGTAAAACAGCTGCATGTGGACATATTTACCTTCATGCAGCTCAGAGTCTGTTAAAAACAAATTAGCTTAATTTACTTTTAAGTCACTCTGTTATTGCATGCTATTGAATGAGTGATGAAATGACTGAATTACTATCATTGTCTACCTTGCACCCTTTCAAACACATTGTCAATAGAATGTGTTAGAAAAGCTTGCCTGAAGGTCCTTTTAATTAGACCTATCTTCATTCTCACTCTGGGAGTTTATAATGGGGAGGGGGGGCAGGGGGGTGCTGGTCTGTACTCCCTCTGGTGAGTTGTCTGGGACTGTAAATGTGAATGCTCTCTCTGCAATATAGCACAGCTTGAACACGGCAGGCTGTCTTTCTTTCTGAACCGTGGAAATTAAATGATTGTAAAATCTGAGGATTTTTTAAAAATGTGTCGTGCCCTTAAAATAGCCTGAAAAAATCAGGAAGGAGAGAGAGTAACATACAGGAGCTTGTGACCATGGCTGATTGTGGATGGTAAAAATCTGTCATCACAAGGGGCTAAATTATTAATGACCTTGTACAATAAAAACTTGCCATGCTATCTTTTTTGGTAATACTTGCTTCCTTGCTGTGATAATGCCATCATGCATCACAGACATTACTGGAGTGTGAATAGGTGGACATTGTTTTATGTTGGAAGTACACTCGTACATAACATTTGATTTTAATTTGTTGTTAAATAGTTCATTGAATAGCAAGATATCAGCTAAAACAAAGTAACTGCTGAGTTTCTTGATTTTATTTCTAGTCAGCGAAATCTTTAAGCAATTATATTATACATCTGGTTCAAATAGCTGTACTGTGGGACATGTGGGAGTAACTTCCGAGTCATTTCACCTCTCAAGAGGTTAATAAACCATTTAAACTATAATATATCTTGGTGTATTCTTGCTTTAACAAATGATAAGGTTCTGAATAGATGATACATCAAAAGCATTGTGTTTCTTGTACAGCTCTACATAACACACACAAAGTGGCATCACACATCAGCCCTGTCTCAAAGCACTCACCACTATCACCTTGCCCACATGTCAGTCTGCTAGCAAGCCAAATGAGTTTAACGTGTCACTTTGAGGAGGAAAATCTTTTTTCAGAAAGCTTTTAGGGGCAGGTGTGGGAGTCTCTTGCCTGCTTCTGTGATCCAAGGCACAGCTTGGTTTTACAAGGTGCTCTTTTCACTGTCACCCAACTGGAAAATGCCTCTGCCACCATTCATGCATTCATCCCATTTTTCTCTCTGCCTGTTATTTTGGCTTTGCGGCCTTGCTAATATATATATATATATATATATATATATAAAGAGTTCAGATGCAAAAGCCTCTAAGTACGTCTGATGTTTTTCTTTAAAATTAGCATTTCTCTCTGGCTACTATGTATAGGTTTCTATGCAAGTACTGGTACTTCTGAATGGGTTGAGGCTGGGATTTCGAGCATTTGAAATGAAAGTACTTGATGAACATATACTATGTGTGGAGAGCATTCACTCAGTATCATTATCTCATTTTTGAACAAGATGGCTTTTAGAGGCTTTTGCATTGGAACTCTTCATATTATATATATATATATATATATACTGTATACATTTACCCAAAACTGCCTGTTCCCTCCACATTCCGAATGCAATGTAAAATGCTCACGACATGTTGCTTTTAGAAGAGCACTTTATTTGAGAGTAAAAGGGAAAAAAGAATGTAAGTAAAGATGGAGAGGACTGGGAACTGCCTGCCACTTCGTTATAAAAAGCAATGTTCTTGAACTTTAAATGGACAGTAGTTAAAAAATGAATGATGGAACATCTATGCTAAATTTAGGGACTGTCTAAAAGCCAGCATGGATTTTTGCTTTGGCTTTCACTTTATCCCATCCTGTTCTGCATAGTCAAAGATGCCAAAGCAGCCATAGGTGGGAGCCAGAACCATGTGTTTTAAAACCAAGCTGTTCTCTGTCCCTGTTATTTATCATACAGCATGCATGACATGCAAATGGGAATGAAAAAGGAAATGTTTGTGACTAAAAGAAACTTAAGTTGAATTGAATTTGTGGCTGTGCCAGTGGCTCCGCTTGACGTTTTGAGATAAGAAAAAAAAAATCAGAAATGCATGATGAAGAGAGACAAGTTTATCTCCAGCCATATGCTACCACTCATCACTTTTGTTTCAAATTGTCTTTGCATGACAGACCTTGCCACAGTGGAACTATTCCCAGACCTATAGCACTATCTCTGCTTCCGGTTGCTGATCTTGCCTGAGTTTACCCACAGCTATGGATCTAGTGAGTCACTTCGCAGATCTGTCTCTGTCAGGTTTCTAGGCAACAAGGAAAGTAGAACCAGAAAAAGTACAGGCAGATGTAAGTTAATTATCAGAATACAATTCTATGGGTACAGATGTTAGCATGAGTATGTTGATAATTATGAAGATTTTGAAGTGTGTGTGTCTGTGTGAGTTTGAAGAATTTAATTATCTTTGTCTTTGTTTTCCTTACATAATACCTCTCACACATCAATACTTAGAAAGAGTAACAAGTCCTGATATGGAGCTTTACAAAATAATCTGCAAACGACCCCTCATAAGGGCCCAGTCTTGATACGTTACATTAATGGTCATGAAAATCACATTTAATTCAGTTTCAAAAAACAACTTTTGGACAACTTTGTAATTCACAAAGTGCATATGTATCATTATACCCTACATTATTTGTACTCATTCTTTATCTTTTATAATATATTTCTGTAAATAGTTGTCACAGTTATGTTCAGTTTAACTCAGTTTCTGTAACGTCTGCATTAGTTCTTGTTTGTTTCTATGGTAACTCATTTGTCACTCATTATGTTCAGGTGTTTTTGGTTTAGTATAAATATTCCCTGTTATGTTCATTCTGTTGTCAGTTCATGTTACAATGCTGGATTTTTTTCTAAGCCATACACGTTGAAGTTATTGTTTCTGAGTTTATTATTAAAGTTTGTTCCTGTTTGTCATGCGAGTTTCTACAACAAAGTTTTTATGGATGTGACAGTATGGTAAGTCCCACCCAAAGGTGTACAACGTAAAAATGATAGTGTTCACGGGTTAAAGAAAGTGACAAAAGCATATTTATGGGGCTGTGTTGGCAATGCAGTGGTTCTCAAATGCCTTGGAACTAGAACATCATATTACCACTCAGCCACAACAATGTGCCCTCTTCTTTTTAGCATTAAACAAATTTACTTTTTTTTTTGTAGTACATCACTTACAAGAACTGGCTGTGAGTGACATAATAGCATACTTTAATTAATCACAATATTCTCTCTGTCTAGACATGCTTGGAGCACTTCTGTCAGGCTGGATACATTAACTGAAAACTGAATCTAGTGTGTTTGAATCAAAAGCGGCCTACTTTAAAATCAAGCATATAAATATGCATCTCATTACAAAAGGTTTAGACACATGAGGCTATTTTCAAATTCTAATAGAACTTAAATTAGAAAATAAAATGCTGCTTTCACCATCTATTTGCCCAAACAGGCATACAAAATAAAACACTCAAATAAACCTGAAACAGAAAGAAATGCAAAGTGCAAAAACAAAGCAGTAGATGTGCTGTCATAGTATATGATATACAGTTATGATAACTCAAGTAATGCAGGTGCTTCTGACTAAACTTCTATTAGACACTCCACGGTGATATGGATTAATGGAAGCCTTCACATAAAAGTGAAGCGCGGATAAAAATGTATAGAATTGAACAAACTTTTTGCTCTTTTTGTGAACCAAATTGGATGCAGGGAAATCTATATTGCATTTTTTTGTCAGATTAATTGACAAGGGCACAGCAGTGTTTGTCCCCAGGGTCTGGGCGAACAGTTTCTCTCTTTAAAATCGAGCTCTCCTTCACCACCCTTTCAAGTCACTGTGCCAATTAGCGATAGGCTGTGGTTCTTTCCTGGGTTACTTTTTGTGTGGATTTGACTTGGCCTGCCACTCACTATGAGTAAACATAAAACAAAGGCATTGCAAAGAAGCAGATCTCTGCTCCTGTTTCTTCCCTTTTCCTCCTGTCAGTGCATGACTCTGTCACATCTCTGCTACCTTCATGGTATCTTTGTGTAGCAGGAAAGAACGGCAGATGAAGGAGAGCAGGGGCACTACTCACACATCTCAAGAGTCATCATTACCTCTCGTCTCTGCTCTAACACACACCCACTCATACCGGGGTTTGGCCACAAGCCTTTGTAGCGAATCAGCTCATGGGGAAATATGAATAATTAATCATAACTAGTTATAATTAATTATAAATATTTAGATCCGCTGTAGATATTTACTTGACCTCTCAGAGTCAACTGTCTGTCAATTCTAAGAACGTTAATTTCCTGGTTAAGGGAAATAACTTTCTTACTGTACAACTCTACACAGAGCCTGTAGCATAAATCTGCATGATTAAGTGACTCCAGTTATGAGCAAACAATGAACAACGTCAAGTGTGATACAAGTAAGACTTTATTAACTACATACACACTTAAACTAGTCCAACATACTACATAAACACACACACACGCATACAGTTGGTTTAGGGTTAAAGCTTAAGCAGTAAAGAGCAGAGAAATAAAAATATGAAGTTATGGAACCATTTGATATTCAGCAGATTTACAGCCTGAAGGAAACATCAGATTAGTTCAAATGCACCTTTGTAAAGGTGATTGTATCAATTAATAAAACTAAGTTTGAATACTTGCACGTCTCGTCTGTCTGAAAGAGAGGCTTGATGCAATCTGGAGGCTCACGTTGATCTTTGCTGAAGTTGGTTGATGAAAAAGAACCAGTTTCTTTTTTCAAGAACCTTGGTGAATGGAAAAGTCAAGGCCGAAGTACTAATATATTGCTTATGTACCCACATATAATATACACGCTCGTTTAGATCATCAGAAGGTGAGTTCATAGATACTAAACATGGTAGGATTACATATAGGTAAGATGACAGGAATGAGTGGTTCCATCATAAGCCAGTATAAAACAGTATAAAAATATCAAAGACAACATACACAATGACCCGAAGGATATGTGTGTTCATTCAAAGAAATGTTTTCCTATGGATTAATTAGAGAAGAGTCCATTTCTACCGTGCATTGTGTCTCTTCCTATGGAAAAGGTAGTGATTTTCTCTACTTCGCATTCCTTTGGGCAATAAACCCAGTGATATAAGCGTTGGTTGCCATGGAACCAGAGGCCTGTTCTGCCCTCCTGAGTTGTTACGCATTTCAGGGGGTCCATAGGGTCCATAGGTCCTCATATGGCTTGTTAACTGAGGGGTGTTACAGAGTATTTGTTAAATATAGCTAACAAAATATATATTGTGTGTTTGATTGGTCCAGACGCTACACCTTATTTAGGATGCCAAAAAATGGCCCCTTTTGTCTGCTGTGAACAGACCTCTATATCTAGTTACAGCTCCCTTTAGGAACAGTTCCTCATTTGAGAACAAACATATCTTTGATAGCCATGCATAAAACTGAGCGCAGTGTATTCTGGAATGAACCAAACATGCTTTCTTCTTCTTCTTTTTTCTCTTTCTTGTGAAGGGGAAGGTCGTCATATTAACCACTTAATTTGGATGTAACACAGACAATGGATTTATTTTATATTTTTATAGACTTTTTCGAAGTATTACCTACATTCAAAGCACTTTATTTATTGCAATATTTGAAGGCCTGACACTCCTAGTTCCCTTTCAGTCGGTCACTCTCGACGTCACGTCGGATGACCGACGAAATTGGGCTCTCGCTTAGAGGGACCAATCTACTTCGAGTGTAAACTAAACGAGCCAATGCACATTGGCATGCGATTATTACATCCAGCTGCTGCTGATCACAGCATGAGTATAAGTAGGCAGCAGATGCAGCGCATATTCAGCTTTTCGCTTCGGAGCCGAGCGATCACATCGTTCTGCTCCTGACTACTCTACTGAGAGAAGAAAACTGAACGAGTTCAGCGCGCTCTTAGAGAGCTCTTCGTGTTGGCGGACAGCGCTTCAGCGGTGGTGGTTTCCCGTGTCGAGTGGGTTGCACACATCAGGCTGCACTACCCCCTGTTTGTGTTGCAGATGATCATCTCCCCTGTGTGCCTCAGCATGCTAAAAAGAGCTTTTTCCCCTAAAATAGCAATTTCAGGTGCGTCTTTTTAAAGATGACGTTGCGTGGCAAA
>NW_015506742.1:163308-163515 GCF_001515645.1 Sinocyclocheilus grahami
TTCTTCCCGGAGGTGCATGAGGAGCTCAACAGGTCGTGGACGGTAACTTTTTACTGCCGGAAACTGATTTGCTGGATCTTTCTCCCTCACCACCCTCGATGGTGGGGCATCTAGGGGGTTACAAGGGTCCCCCCGGTGGAGCAGTCGGTTGCGATGCAGTTGTGTCCTAATACCGCCTCCAACTGGCAGGGAGCACCTGTCCAGCGA
>NW_015506742.1:163858-164125 GCF_001515645.1 Sinocyclocheilus grahami
CGGTTCTCCGCTGACCAAAGCAGACTGAGGCCATCAGGTACATCCTGCCCCGGCGTGCAGCTGCTGCCGTCGCCGAGGGCGGCCCCCCTGCCACCGCCGAAACAAGAGCAGAGCTCCTGCGGCCTCCAGCAAAGCTGTGCCGTGGAGCCAGTCGCAGGGCAGCCACCCCGCCCGTCCAGGCCCCCGCCAAACCTGGTGGCAATTCTTGACAAAGAGCAATTCCTCTATTTCTGGGTAGGTCAGTGTTACACACACCAGACCCCGCCT
>NW_015506742.1:166137-166380 GCF_001515645.1 Sinocyclocheilus grahami
TTTCAGAGGCTCCTGGGGCATATGGCAGCTATGGCGGCAGTCACGTGGTCAGAACCTTCACCCGGTGGTCAGACCTTGCGTTCCTCCGGGCAGGAGTGCCCCTGGAGCAGGTCTCCAGGCATTCTGTGGTTTGCACAGATGCCTCAACCACCGGCTGGGGGGCCACGTACAACGGGCTTGCAGTGTCAGGGGTTTGGACGGGGCCCCAACTGCACTGGCTGCCTCGAGTTGCTGGCAGTGCAC
>NW_015506742.1:166762-167337 GCF_001515645.1 Sinocyclocheilus grahami
CAGCTGGCCGCAGGGCCTTCGCAAGTATGCATTTCCCCCAGTGAGCCTTCTGGCACAGTTGTTGTGCAAGGTCAGGGAGGACGAGGAGCAGGTCCTGCGGTTGGCACCCTATTGGCCTTCCCGGACCTGGTTCCCTGAACTAATACTCCTCGCGACAGCCCCTCCTTGGCCGATTCCTCTGAGGAAGGATTTACTGACTCAGAGACGGGGCACCCTTTGGCACCCGCGTCCAGACCTCTGGAAACTTCATGTCCGGTCCCTGGATGGGATGCGGAGGTTCTGAGTGGCCTACCCCAAGAGGTAGTCGACACCATCACTTCAGCGAGAGCACTGTCTACGAGACAGTGGACCTACGCTTTGAAGTGGAACCTGTTCATTGAGTGGTGTACTTCTCGCCGAGAAGACCCCCGAAGATGCCTGATCGTAGTTGTGCTGTCCTTTTTGCAGCAAGGGCTGGAGCGAAGGCTGTCTCCCTCCACCCTGAAAGTTTATGTCGCTGCAATTGCTGCTAACCACGACCCCGTACAAGGGAGGTCGCTGGGGAAGCATGACCTGGTCGTTAGGTTCCTTAAGGG
>NW_015506742.1:168394-171701 GCF_001515645.1 Sinocyclocheilus grahami
CCAAAAAGATCCCTTGCTACTTAGCTCGTAGCTTACTTATAATAAGTACCTCTGTTAAGAGCTTACATATAATCATAGTTGTGTTGACCGTGGCCAGGAAAACACATATTTAATTTGTTAAAAGATACTAGGAATCACCGGTTCGCTGGACGACCCCTTGATTTAAAGTGTAAACTAACAAATTTGAAATCAGTTTAATCAGGTGGACTTGGGACATTCAGATCCGAGTCCTCTCAAAACCTGAATGTAGTAATAATCATTAATCCTCTACAATTACAAATGATGTAATAAAATGTCATTACACCTAACACATTCGCTAGATTCTATAGCCTTCGTGTGGAGCCGGTGTCCTCCTGTGTTCTCACCTCAAACGGGTAGAAGCACTGAGAGGCCCCGGCTTCGGGTCGGCTTGCAAAACCACTCCAGAGAGTCCATATAGTAGACCCTGTTGAGTTCCTCCATCCCCTCGGCAGCCAGACATGGCGGAGCGTCCAGCGCCCAGCCTTCACTCGCTGAATCCTCGAGAACCGGTAGAAGGCTGGGTTCCATATGTAAGACCTAAGTGGATCTCATATGTGTAAAGTCCACGGTATAGCCTTGAGCCCGTGTTTCCCCGGCAGACTTCTGCCATTCCAAGAGGGTTCAATCACCTCCATTCTTCCATATGCACCTAAGGGATGTCCATATGTGTATTGCTTCCGAAACCTCCTTCGGGAAGGTTCGAGCTTCCGTAACGCCCCTGTTCCAAGTAGAACGGGTACGTTTTCCCAGTGTTATCCAGTCTTACTCAATGCAATTTCTAGTTATTTGTGATTTGGATATTTGTACTTACAATTTATACCCAATAAAATATTTTATAGTTTGGTGTAGCTAAAAAAAAAAGTGGCTTTTTCAGGTCTTGTGTCAAAACCACACTTTTAAAATGAACATACCACATGTATACGAAAACCACAGTGCCAGTGCCCATTTTTTATATCCAATGCTTTACACTGCCATAATAATGTAATGTATTTGATTTTTTTATTTGTTTATTTTCTCAGCAAATACTGATATATGTGATTAGTTGATTAATTAATTGGTAATTAATTTGATTAAAAAATTTAATTGATTGATAGGCCCTGGTTTGCTAAGCTGTTTTGACACTCATCAAATGTAAATCAGTTACATACTGTAAGTATGTCATTGAATGGTGGGTTCTGCAGATTTGAATACAGAAACGCATCCATCATCTTGTTTGTGGACACCAGCTCTCAATAGTCCTGTCGCTGTCATGTCTCCATGACAATATTGCTCATTAATATCTAACCATATGCTGTAAGCTCTGACACTCTGATAAACAGAAGATATCCAATCTGTGCAATTCATATTTCATCAGAGTATAATAGTGTATGTTCAATAGTAGTTCGATTTGCAACATGGACTTTGCATCCATGTTGACATACTTATCAATACTTTAAAATGTAGCTTTGTAATGCATAATTTGTAAGTAATGTGGAGTGAAACAAGGCTGATGCAATGCATTCAATCCTTCCACTCTCTTATTTTGGCTGCTTGAATATTACTGCAGCACATTTTCACATACAGATTTTGCACTGCTTGGAGTTCACAGGTAATGCTGAGAATTATTCAACAGTTTCTGCAGGTATGGAAAAAAAAACTTAATTTTCCAGGCCGTGACAGTACTGTCCATTCACAGTGATTGCATTTATGGAAGAATGTGGGATGGAAGCAACAAGCCCTATAAACACCGTGTAGGTATGAGTTTCCACAAAGAAGAGGCTGACCTTTAATCAAGTCACATCACATGAGTGTTTTGTCTCTGTGTGTGCATATAAATGTGTATGAGTGTAAATGGTTGACTGCGAGCACTGTGAAGGAGACTTCAAGAATCTCAATGGCCTCTGCAGTGTCTGGCAGGGCTAACCTTGATATAAGTACAGACTTGTATCATGGCAAACGATACTTGATATCATTTTAAAGACAGCAGGGAGGTTGGCCATTATCTGAATCGATAGTGACAGTTAGAAGATAGTGGGAAGATAACATACTCATCACTCACCTTCGTGATCTTGGGATATGACATCCTTTTCGTGTGACTGCTCTTTTGCCCTGTCCTGTTGTTTAAATGGTCACTTTGCTGAGATGATGGGCTGACATGAGACAACCTACATCATGTAACACATGCAGTGATGGTCAGGCTATTAAAAGAAGCCAATCAATTACTTTCCCTTTGAAAATTGTTGAGCAGTTGCTTCCCAGAAAGTGTTTAAAAATCAATGTAATTATCTATTTTAAAAATGTTCTTACAGGATTCTGAATGATTGTTACATCACATCCTGTGTGTGTTTGGCCTGCTGAATGTCAGTTGTGTAGAAACAGTTGTGTAGATGAAGGAAACAGTGCTGGACTGCAGTAGAAAGGAAGCCCATCAAAAAAAGAGTTGTCCAAGATGTCAACTCTTCCTGCACTATTTATCGCCAGGCACTTTCAGACCACAGCTGCATTTTTTAGCTAAAGATACTAACAAAAAATAAACCACAAATCATGTTTGCAAAGCTGTGCATTGTACTCTTTCATCTTTACTCTTCTGCTGTATACTGAGCTATGACATCTCTTCCGATTTTCACGCTCTGTTATAAGACTTCTTGGTTTCGCTTCTGCCTGTGATTTCATGTTTGAGACTGCAAAGACAAAAAAAAATTATGTATAAAAATAATAATAGTAGTTTGAAATCAATAATAAAAAATAAAAGTAGTACTTTAAAATCAATCTCTTATTTTCCCTTCAGATTTGTTTAAGTTCCTCTGACCTAAAATGATACATTCAAGTAACATTGTTTCTGTAAGTAACTAAATTGAACTAAAATACATTTTAAGTGTTAAGTGTATTTCTACAGTGTACACTCCAGTCACATAATTTTATTATTAAACTTAATTTCATTATTTAATGTTTTATATGTATCTCTGAACCCAAATAATAATAATTGTCATATTTATAATAGCCTTGAAATAATGTCATGTTTTTCTGTTATATGACCCTGGGGTCTCTGATACCCCAAACAGAAAATAATCATAAACCAGTAGGAGGAATAAATTGATTCAAATTAAATCACAAGCATATTTTTCATTAAAATTGTATTTTGTTTAAAAAAAAAAAACATTATATTATTTACTTTGTTAGTGCACATTGCTAATCTTGAGGTGAACAATGAATCTGTGTAAGTTAATCCACTGGAAAAAAAAGGTAGCAACTTCTGGTTCATGTGGACTTTAATGAGATGCTGTAGAAATGCAATAAAAGGAGGTTA
>NW_015506742.1:171711-182468 GCF_001515645.1 Sinocyclocheilus grahami
CATCATGTAACACATGCAGTGATGGTCAGGCTATTAAAAGAAGCCGATCAATTACTTTCCCTTTGAAAATTGTTGAGCAGTTGCTTCCCAGGAAGTGTTTAAAAATCAATGTAATTATCTATTTTAAAAATGTTCTTACAGGATTCTGAATGATTGTTACATCACATCCTGTGTGTGTTTGGCCTGCTGAATGTCAGTTGTGTAGATACAGTTGTGTAGATGAAGGAAACAGTGCTGGACTGCAGTAGAAAGGAAGCCCATCAAAAAAAGAGTTGTCCAAGATGTCAACTCTTCCTGCACTATTTATCGTCAGGCACTTTCAGACCACAGCTGCATTTTTTAGCTAAAGATACTAACAAAAAACAAACCACAAATCATGTTTGCAAAGCTGTGCATTGTACTCTTTCATCTTTACTCTTCTGCTGTATACTGAGCTATGACATCTCTTCCGATTTTCACGCTCTGTTATAAGACTTCTTGGTTTCGCTTCTGCCTGTGATTTCATGTTTGAGACTGCAAAGACAAAAAAAATGTATGTATAAAAATAATAATAGTAGTTTGAAATCAATAATAAAAAATAAAAGTAGTACTTTAAAATCAATCTCTTATTTTCCCTTCAGATTTCTTTAAGTTCCTCTGACCTAAAATGATACATTCAAGTAACATCGTTTCTGTAAGTAACTAAATTGAACTAAAATACATTTTAAGTGTTAAGTGTATTTCTACAGTGTACACTCCAGTCACATAATTTTATTATTAAACTTAATTTCATTATTTAATGTTTTATATGTATCTCTGAACCCAAATAATAATAATTGTCATATTTATAATAGCCTTGAAATAATGTCATGTTTTTCTGTTATATGACCCTGGGGTCTCTGATACCCCAAACAGAAAATAATCATAAACCAGTAGGAGGAATAAATTGATTCAAATTAAATCACAAGCATATTTTTCATTAAAATTGTATTTTGTTTAAAAAAAAAAAACATTATATTATTTACTTTGTTAGTGCACATTGCTAATCTTGAGGTGAACAATGAATCTGTGTAAGTTAATCCACTGGAAAAAAAAGGTAGCAACTTCTGGTTCATGTGGACTTTAATGAGATGCTGTAGAAATGCAATAAAAGGAGGTTATCCTCCCCTTTCTGGGACTAACCATCTATTTTTATATATTTTTCAGTAGTCCCCCCCCCCCCCCCCCCCCTCCTGTGTTAACTATATTTTTCAGTAGTCCCCCCCCCCCCCCTTCTGTCTGTTGTAACAGAATACAACAATACAAAGCTATTAGCTCCATATTTACCCAGGCTGTTGCATGAGTGTGTGTTCTGGCCTTGTCAAATTGGAACATCCATCATGCATTATCTGCGGGCCACTGCCCAGGGTGATCGAGACCCATTCACATGACATGTCTGGATGTGAATCAGTGGCTTCTATGACCCCATACATCGGAGAAGCTTACAAATCTGGACTGAGTTTAGCATTCCAGGGCCTGAGTGCCATCCAGATGGCCTGGTCCCAGCTGAACCCACTGACACTGGCCATTATTCTCTTCCTTCATGGTTGGAGGCCTCAGCAATTCATAATGCAAAATGGGGATGAGGATAATTGCTGTTGTTACCCAAGGTTTTTGAATGGAAAATGAAGTAATAATAAAAAGAGGAGTTTAGAAAATGGAAAAGGCACTGCAATTATGTTACAATGTACCAATGTAATTTGTTTAACCAATATACAACTGGCATTTCATTTTTTAGATGGATGAAAAAATTCTGGAGGCACAGAAGTGCATACAATAGGGAGAGAGTGATGCCAAACACTCAGTATACAGTTGGTAGTAGCGGTAATCTAATTATATTTTTCATACACACGTGATAGGACAGTAGTTGTGCATTTTTTTCACATTTCCCATCCATCCATCCATCCATAATAAGCTCCACCCCAAGTTAAAGGCAAATACCCCAATCAATGATAGATTTGTTTCACTTAATTGATAGACTAAAGTTTTGTGGTTTACTTGAGGATTATTGTGATGTTTTTATCAGCCATTTGGACTCTCGTTCTGGTGGCCGTAGAGAATCCATTGGTGAGCAAGTGATATAATGCTAAATTTGAAGAAACAAACTCACCTACATCTTCTGAGGGTGGGTAAATTTTCAGCAATATTTTATTTTATTTAATGTATTTATTTATTTGAACTGTCCCTTTAAGCAAGCTTTTAAGTTTATGTATAATTTTGATTTTATTCACATCTTGGGCTTCAAACTGTCAGTTTTTGGGATTGATAACCGCATTTACTTAGGCTACAAGTGTGAGTCTCAAAATGTCCCGTTCACAGAGCAACATACATCAGCATCTTGAGTACTGCCTGTATGAACGTGCAACAGGAGTCAAGCTTTTTGCAGTAACCATAGCGACGGTGACCAAAGTAATATCCAAGATGGTGACGTCCGTAAAACTGAAAAGTTTCATGACAAGAGTCCAATGGAGCCACGGGTTCATCTGTCAACTCTTCATTTACCGACAGTAGCTTTATACATGGGTGTACAGCAGAGCATTTGAGTAGCGCATTGAACACAAAACTGACGGGAACAGCTCCGGTGGAGAACAGAGACTGGATCTAAACCTTTAGATCACGTCTGCGTCTCTGTAAGTTACCGAAACCACAAATGAAAACCCGCAACACACGGTAGATGCACGTTTGTACAGCAGAGCGGCTCTTTCTTGCACTGTATGATGTACAGACAACTAGTTGTCTAGTCTGGTTCTGTTCACACAATGCAGGTTTTCAGAGAATGCGGTTGTGAGGCTTGAAAATGTACGGGTGTGGGTTCAATAGAATGCAGTTGTCACTCCTGTAAATAACCGTGCTGTGTGTGAACGTAACCTTAATAGGACTCAAGTACATTACTGACAACCGTATTCTGTGTTTCCATTCAGCATTTTTTTATAAAATATCCAAATATTCACCTAAAATATGTGGATGGAAACATGACTATTAAATCACACAAATTCAGGTTTAGATCATCTGGGAATTAATTTTGTTTAGGTTTTGTAAGATTTTTGTATATTTACAGCATGTTTACTAAGTATTTACAGTCTATGTTTACTAAGTTTTCTGTATGTTTACAGTCTCACACATTATTTATGTATTTACACCAGATTACCATTGTCATTCTAATCTGAATGTGTAAACAGATTTTCCATGTTCCAAACCCATATTCATAATGCTCAAATTACTAATGGCAAAGACACTTACTTTCTTGATAAAACATTCGTATATATTTAAATAAGCCTATAGGGAGGGAGGCTAAACCTTTTTTTTTTTTTTTTTGCTGGAGTAGATTCAGCAAAGCCAATAAATAAACTTAAAATATTTTTTTAAAAAGCCTCATATTCTCATTTCATAATTAGTGACAGTTGTCATGACATTCAGCCTATCTAATAGTCAAGAACACTTACAGTTGGAGATAAGTGGCTGGCAGAGCTAAATAAATATTGCTGAGATTATAAAGTCACTCACTGTTGGATATGTATCAAATAAATAAAGTGCTGTCATGAATGGCTCTCTGTATAGAGTTAGTCATTTACTTATATCGCTCTTCAGCAAATCACAATTGCCATAAAGCTCTCATGCTCTTTATATCTTTTATCTATAATTATGAGTATTTTTATTGCTTTGCTTCCACTTTCACAAGAAAGTGGTACATTTTCAAAACTCAAGATAGTCAACTCTGCAGGCTTCCCATGAAATCTGTCTACTTTTAAACTTGCTAAGGGTTGAATGTACTTTTTTAACTCTGCGTTTGAGGGTTTGACATATCGCACAAATTAAATTTGAATGTAAGGGTTTTTGAATTACCAACAGCCATAGATGAAGTGCATATAAAACTTGGGAAGAGCTTACAGCCATATCTAGTGATTAGAGAGAATTCAGCTTGCTGCTCCAGGATTGCATTGCCTGTAATGGCTGGTATAGTATCAGTTTCCCATCCACATATCCAAACCTTGATTATTAGTGAGAATAGAAAAGCTAACACTTGGCCTCCTATCTTGCGGGTCAGTCTGACCAACATTAATTTTTTATACTGCTTTGAGTCAGTGAATCAGTATGGAATCATGGACACAGATATCCTATAGATTTGAAATGTCATAAATTATTATTTGGTGTTCTTACAATTTAACAAATATTATATGCAGTTTTTTAAAAGTATCATTAAACCTCTAGAAATGTTAACTTATTCCACATACGTAACATCCGTAACGTTGTTGTTGTTTTTTTGTGGAAGCGAACAAGTTGAAAAGACAATAGACAAGTGTATGTTGTGAATGAAAGTGAGAAATCATTTGGAAATATTAAATATTGCCTGTCCTTTTTTTCAAATAAGTTGGAACATTTATTTCCTTCTTTTCTTAGATGTATGCGCGCGCGTGTGTGTGTGTGTGTAGATACAATGAACAAAATTATAAACGCAACACTTTCGTTTTTGCCCCCATTTTTCATGAGCTGAACTCAAAGATCTAAGACTTTTTCTATGTACACAAAAGGCCTATTTCTCTAAATATTGTTCACAAATCTGTCTAAATCTGTGTTAGTGAGCACTTCTCTTTTGCCGAGATAATCCATCCACCTCACAGGTGTGGCATATCAAGATGCGGATTAGACAGCATGAATATTGCACAGGTGTGCCTTAGGCTGGCCACAATAAGTCTTAGATCTTTGAGTTCAGCTTGTGAAAAATGGGGGCAAAATCAAAAGTGTTAATAATTGTGTTCAGTGTAGATAGATAGATAGATAGATAGATATGAAAAAACGAAACTAAATTTACTAAAACTGCTGCAAATAATGTGGAGTTTGCTTAATTCCTTGAGGGACTGCTTGATTATTGTTGGCTAAAATAAGAAATATTTGAAATTTAATTAAATTTTTCTTCATGTATTTGAGTGAATGTTTGAGTGAGATGTTTTTTTTGTTTGTTTGTTTTTTTAGGTCTCAATTAGGCCTACTACACTGTTAGACTTTTTATTGTATTTTTGCAGTAACTTACTGGCAGCACTATTGCCAGTAAGTTACTGTAACTACACCTTTACAGTAGCTTACCACAATTTCATTTTACAGTATGATGGCCTTACCGCAATTTCATTTTACAGTACTATATCCTTACTGTAAATTTGTTTTACAGTATAATAATATTAGTCATTTTACTGTAATTAATTTTTAACTATTTATTTTATAAAACCTTTGAATATTTTACATGAATCTCACTGAATGTAATACATTCCAAATAAGTGACCTGAGTCCATGTACAACAGTATATTTTTTATTCACTGTCACTATTAAATACATCCATTACTTATTTATTGTGCTTTATTCGGGAACATTAAAAAAAATAAAGAACTGAATTCATAACAACAAATCAAAGCAGAGATCATGACAATATTGCAACAAAAAGAGATATGGTAACAAGTATCCCAGTTGGTCTTGGCTGCATGGCCTCCATAACCACTGACAGATGATCTGAAACAAAACAGAGGGGAAATGTGTGAGAAATGGTCATGAGTTTATCTCATCTAAATGTGTTCATGGACAGACAAGGTAACAACTTGTGCAACAGTAGTTATTCCCAGTATAGTACTGTTTAAACAGTATTGCTTTTTTGCACATCCTTGTCAGGGAACTCCATTAATTGCCTAAATGTACAGTGGGGAAAACAATTATTTGATCCCCTTCTGATTTTGTAATTTTGCCCACTTACAAAGAAATGAAGGGTCTATAATTTTTATGGTAGGTTTATTTTAACGGATAGAGAGAATATCAAGCAAAAAATCCAGAAAAAAAACACTGTTGAAAGGTTATAAATTGATTTGCATTACAGTGAGTCAAATAAGTATTTGATCCCCAAGCAAAACTTGGTGGAGAAACACTTGTTGGCAAGCACAGAGGTAAGACGTGTCTTGTAGTTGGTCACCAGGTTTGCACACATCTCAGGAGGGATTTTGTTCCACTCCTCTTTAAAGATTCTCTTTAAATCCTTAAGGTTTCTTGGCAACTCAAAGTTTCAGCTCACTCCAAAGATTTTCTATAGAATTAAGGTCTGGGGACTGGCTAGGCCACTCCATGACCTTATTGTGCTTCTTTTTGAGCCACTCCTTTGTTGCTTTGGCAGTATATTTGGTAATTGTCATGCTGGAAGACCCATCATCCATGACCCATCTTCAGTGTTCTGGCAGAGAGAAGGAGGTTCTCATCCAGAATTTTACGGTGCATCGGTCCTTCAACGCGGTGAAGTTATCCTGTACCCATAGCAGAGAAACAGCCCCAAAGCATAATGTTTCCACCTCCATGCTTGACTGTAGGGATGGTGTTCTTGGGGTCATAGTCAGCCTTTCTCTCCCTCCAAACACAGCAAGTCGAGTTAAATTTTGTTCTCATGTAACAACAGCACTTTCTCCCAAGTCTTCTCTGAATCATTTAGATGTTCAGACGGGCCTGTACATGTGCCTTCTTGAGCTGGGGGACCTTGCGGGTACTGCATGATTTCAACTCATTGCAACGTAGTGTGTTACCAATGGTTTGCTTGGCGACTGTTGTCCCAACTGCCTTAAGATCATTAACAAGCTCCTCCTGTGTAGTTCGGGGCTGATCCCTCACCTTTATCATGACCATCCTTTCCTCATAAGGTGAGATCTTGCATGGAGAACAAGACAGAGGGCGATTGATGGTTCTTTTGTATTTTTTCCATTTCAGAATATTCACACCAACAGTTGTCTCCTTCTCAAAAAGCTTCTTGCTGATGGTCATTCCAGCCTTGTGCAGGTCTACAATCTACAATCTGACGTCCTTTGACAGCTCTTTGGTCTGGCCCATGGTGGTGGGAGAGGTTTGAATGGAAGATACACATTCTATGGACTGGTTTCTTTTATACTCATAACAAGATGACATTAGGAGTAATTTCTTAAAGTGACAGGGCTAATCTGTGTTCCACTTGGGAACGTAACCAATCTGTGGGAGCCAGAATTATTGCTGGTTGGTAAGGGATCAAATACTTATTTTACTTACTGAAATGCAAGTCAATGTATAACCTTTATATAACGTGTTTTTCTGGATTTTTTTTGTTGATATTCTGTCTCTATCCATTAAAGTTTTTTACTTGTCCAGCCAAACTAATAGGTAGGACACTAGAAATATGGCAATTAGATGTTTTAATAATGAAAATTATCTACGTAAAACAATTGTGAGCTCAAACTTGCTGATCATCATTTATCATCATCATGATCATCATCATAATCAATTACAAAATCGTTATAGTAACACCTGTATAAAATCTAGTGATCATGGGCTATCTCATATAGGCTATATTTTTTGGACCGTAACAAGCAGACTAAAAGTTAAACATGAGTAGATACTGTGGATAACAATTAATTTGCTATGCTCATTAACGTAAAAAAAAAATGCTAGACTTAGCATATTGCTTATATGTTGACTTGTATGAAATAGCCTAACCTCAAAGAATGACTTGTGGATTGATGTGAACGCCAGCAAGCAGGAATACTGCTCAGAATGCTTGTGGATTAAACATCTCCGATGACGTTCATCGCCATGGATTGATTTTATCGGGTTATAAGAAAAGGTAGGATATGGATTTAATTGCAAACTGTTAGTAGGCTACTGATTTTATGATTTATCATGCTAGCTACAGCATTCGAGTCCACACGCGTCCAGCTAGAAGTGACATCAACTAGAAGTGACAGCCTGGTGAATAATCTGCATTACAAAAAGAAAAAAAAATATTTAAAGGTTATTCACGATTACATATTGGTACCAAGGTATCTAGTGTTTACAGTGCTTTGTTATATGGAGCTGTTTGGTAGATCGTGATCTAATTTGTTTGTCTACACCATAATTAAAATGCGGCAGACTTTAATGGACAGTAAAACAAAGGCAGACCACCATATAACTCCAAGCCGGCACCGTAACTTCATATTGACGTGCGGCTAAACAAAGTCAGAACGCCGTAACTCAGTTTGAGTGTTACAAACATGGTGAAAGAGCCGCAATGGTGTTATACGGTGCTCTGCCTTGGTTTCTCCGGGGCTTTTCAAAGTTACGGTTGAGACGACCCATTATTTTCTCGGAAAAACAACAAAATTGACTCAAGATACTTATACACATGATAAATGATGTATTGAATGTCCCAAAAATATCAATAACTAATTTTCGGAAAAAAATCGAAGTTACGGTCTTTTGCCTTTTCACGGCAGAACTGCCACGTGCCTTAGTGTACATGTATCAAATGCTCTTATTTGCAACATTATTCTTCCTTAGGTTATGCCTCAGCTTCCTGTCTGCCTCAAGCACATGCAGAGTGTTCTGATGATGCTGTTTTGATCTGGCTGCATCAAGGTAATCAGCACTCAGCTTGACGCCACGCTCTGCACTGTCAATCACGACAAAATGGCAGTGGCAGTCAGCAGTTGTGGCCTAATAGTAAGATTTGGATTTTTTACCGTTAGATAATGGGTTCGATTCTCAGTACAGACAGGAAATGTAGGTGGGGGGTGTGAATGAACAGCGATCTTTTCCACACTCAATACCCTTGAGCAAGGCACCAAACCCTCAATTACTGCAGCAAAAATGGCTGCCAATTGCTCCAGGTATGTGTTCACGGTGTGTGTGTGTGCGCGTTCACTACTCACTACTCATTGCTGTGTGTGTGCATGGATGGTATAAATGCAAAGCACAAATTTCGAGTATGGGTTACCATTGTAGGGATTTCATATACAGGACACGGATATGCCACTGAATCACCATCATGAGGCTTCGAATTAATCTAATCAAGAGATACCACAGAGATCTTTTGTATCAGGACTGAAAAGCCCTTTCACGACATATGGATACCTCGTGATCGTGAATGTATAGAACTAGTATATCCAGCAGGAAAAGGATGAGTAAATTAACTGATGCCCTCAGGCCCGCGAACATGGGATCTATACCGCATGACCCATTGAACATCTGCTTTCTGCCCTGACTGAAATCCCTTTTGTCACAGACAAAGGAACAGAGTGTCCACAGACAATCATTGAAAAGCATTGAAAGTATCGGAGCAACTAGATGGGCCTACATGCCACATCGTCACTTAAGTAAAGAAAAAAAAAATTGATCCAAAAATGATCCAACAGTGCCAGAAATGTATTATTTTTATTATAATGTTTTGTTCTGTTAGAACTCATATGCTTATTTGCGACCATGTAATGATATGTTGCATCTCGGTAGACATTATTCATTTTTTATAATAACTTTATGCTGAAAAAGTGAAAAAAAAAATATATATATAGGAGAATACCTGAAGAGATCAGAGAACATTCATTTATACAGAATCACTCCAGATCCTTCAGATTTGATGCCAATATCTGAGCAAGATATCCAGAACCTCTGGCAGAAAAATAGGCCCACAACATTAAAGATCCAGCAGTATATTTGTTGGTGATTTTAATATCCATGTTGAAAATGAAAAAGATGCATTGGGATCAGCATTCATAGACATTCTGAACTCTATTGGGGTTAGATAACATGTGTCAGGACCTACTCATTGTCGAAATCATACTCTAGATTTAATACTGTCATATGGAATTGATGTTGATGGTGTTGAAATTATGCAGCCAAGCGATGATATCTCAGATCATTATTTAGTCTTGTGCAAACTTCATATAGCTAAAACTGTAAATTCTACTCCTTGTTACAAGTATGGTAGAACCATCACTTCTACCACAAAAGACTGCTTTGTAAGTAATCTTCCTGATTTGTCCCAATTCCTTAGCATATCCAAAACCTCAGAACAACTTGATGTAACAAACTATGGACTCTCTCTTTTCTAGCATTTTAGATACAGCTGCTCCTTTACGCTTAAGGAAGATTAAGAAAAACAGTCTGACACTGTGGTATAATGAGCACATTCGCACCCTAAAGAGAGCAGCCTGGAAAATGGAGTGCAGTTGGAGGAAAACAAAACTAGAGGTATTTTGTATTGCTTGGCGGGAAAGTAACCTATCCTACAGAAAAGCATTAAAAACTGCTAGATCTGATTAATTTTCGTCTCTTTTAGAATAAAATATACATAACCCCAAGTATTTATTCAATACAGTGGCTAAATTAACGAAAAATAAAGCATCAACAGGGGTTGACATTTCCCAACAGCACAGCAGTAATGACTTTATGAACTACTTTACTTCCAAGATCGATACTATTAGAGATAAAATTGTAACCATGCAGCCATCAGCTACAGTATCGCATCAGATAGTGTGCTATAGATCACCTGAGGAACTATTCCACTCATTCTCTACTATATGAGAGGAAGATTTGTATAAACTTGTTAAATCATCTAAACCAACAACATGTATGTTAGACCCTATTCCATCTAAGCTCCTAAAAGAAGTGCTTTCAGAAAGCATAGATCCTCTTCTGGCTATTATTAATTCATCATTGTCATTAGGATATGTCCCGAAAACCTTCAAACTGGCTGTTATTAAGCCTTTCATAAAAAAACAAAACTTGACCCCAAAGAACTAGTTAATTTCAGATCTCGAATCTCCCTTTTCTGTCCAAGATACTAGAAAAGATAGTATCCTCACAATTATATTCCTTCTTATAGAAAAATGGTATCTGTGAGGATTTCAAGTCAGGATTTAGACCATATCATAGTACTGAGACTGCTCTAATTAGAGTTACAAATGACCTGCTCTTATCATCTGATCATGGTT
>NW_015506742.1:182586-197022 GCF_001515645.1 Sinocyclocheilus grahami
TGACCGCCATCAATTCGTAGCAGTGAATGAATAGGTATCATATCGATCACAAGTGCAGTATGGAGTACCTCAAGGCTCAGTACTAGGGCCGTTACTCTTCACGCTTTACATGTTACCCTTGGGAGATATCATCAGGAAACACGGTGTTAGCTTTCACTGTTATGCTGATGATACTCAGCTCTATATTTCTTCGCGGCCCGGCGAAACATACCAATTTGAAAAATTAGCGGAATGCTTAGTCAATATTAAAAACTGTATGACGAGTAATTTCTTACTGCTAAATTCTGAAAAAACAGAGGTGTTAATTATGGGGCCTAAAAACTCTGCATGTAATAACCAAGAACACTGTCTAAGACTTGATGGCTGCTCTGTCAATTCCTCATCATCAGTCAGGAACCTAGGTGTGCTATATGATAGCAATCTTTCCTTAGAAAGCCAAGTTTCTAGCATTTGTAAAACGCCATTTTTCCATCTCAAAAATATATCTAAATTACGACCTATGCTCTCAATGTCAAAAGCAGAAATGTTAATCCATGTGTTTATGACCTCAAGGTTAGATTATTGTAATGCTTTATTGGGTGATTGTTCTGCACGTTTAATAAACAAACTCCAGCTGGTCCAAAGTGCAGCAGCTAGAGTTCTTACTAGAACCAGGAAGTATGACCGTATTAGCCCGGTTCTGTCAACACTGCACTGGCTACCTATTAAACATCGTATAGATTTTAAAATATTGCTTATTACTTATAAAGCCCTGAATGGTTTAGCACCTCAGTATGTGAATGAGCTCTTGTTACATTATAGTCCTCCACGTCTGCTGCGTTCTCAACTCTAGCAATTTGATAATACCTAGAATATAAAAATCAACTTCTCAAGATCCTTTTCCTATTTAGCGCCCAAACTCTGGAATAACCTACCTAACATTGGGAACCTACCGGAACTGGGAACACTTTCCATAACACCCGATGTACTTGCTACATCGCTAGAAGAATGGCATCTACGATAATATTTGTCTGTTTCTCTCTTATTCTGAGGTCACCGTAGCCACCAGATCCAGTCTCTATCCAGATCATATGGTCACTGCAGTCACCCGGATCCAATACGTATCCAGGCCAGATGGTGGATCAGCACCTAGAAAGGACCTCTACAGCCCTGAAAGTCAGCAGAGACCAGGACAACTAGATGAGCCCCAGATACAGAACTAGAAAACTTTGTTGGCATTAATGGAAGTGCATTTGCATGGTTCAAATCGTACTTATATGATCGCCATCAATTCGTAGCAGTGAATGAAGAGGTATCACATTGATCACAAGTGCGGTATGGAGTACCTCAAGGCTCAGTACTAGGGCCGTTACTCTTCACGCTTTACATGTTACCCTTGGGAGATATCATCAGGAAACACGGTGTTAGCTTTCACTGTTATGCTGATGATACTCAGCTCTATATTTCTTCGCGGCCCGGCGAAACATACCAATTTGAAAAATTAGCGGAATGCTTAGTCAATATTAAAAACTGTATGACGAGTAATTTCTTACTGCTAAATTCTGAAAAAACAGAGGTGTTAATTATGGGGCCTAAAAACTCTGCATGTAATAACCAAGAACACTGTCTAAGACTTGATGGCTGCTCTGTCAATTCCTCATCATCAGTCAGGAACCTAGGTGTGCTATATGATAGCAATCTTTCCTTAGAAAGCCAAGTTTCTAGCATTTGTAAAACGCCATTTTTCCATCTCAAAAATATATCTAAATTACGACCTATGCTCTCAATGTCAAAAGCAGAAATGTTAATCCATGTGTTTATGACCTCAAGGTTAGATTATTGTAATGCTTTATTGGGTGATTGTTCTGCACGTTTAATAAACAAACTCCAGCTGGTCCAAAGTGCAGCAGCTAGAGTTCTTACTAGAACCAGGAAGTATGACCGTATTAGCCCGGTTCTGTCAACACTGCACTGGCTACCTATTAAACATCGTATAGATTTTAAAATATTGCTTATTACTTATAAAGCCCTGAATGGTTTAGCACCTCAGTATGTGAATGAGCTCTTGTTACATTATAGTCCTCCACGTCTGCTGCGTTCTCAACTCTAGCAATTTGATAATACCTAGAATATAAAAATCAACTTCTCAAGATCCTTTTCCTATTTAGCGCCCAAACTCTGGAATAACCTACCTAACATTGGGAACCTACCGGAACTGGGAACACTTTCCATAACACCCGATGTACTTGCTACATCGCTAGAAGAATGGCATCTACGATAATATTTGTCTGTTTCTCTCTTATTCTGAGGTCACCGTAGCCACCAGATCCAGTCTCTATCCAGATCATATGGTCACTGCAGTCACCCGGATCCAATACGTATCCAGGCCAGATGGTGGATCAGCACCTAGAAAGGACCTCTACAGCCCTGAAAGTCAGCAGAGACCAGGACAACTAGATGAGCCCCAGATACAGATCCCCAGTAAAGACCTTGTCTCAGACGGCCACAGGGACAAGACCTCTGCACAATGTGAATTTGCTGCAGCCTGGAATTGAACTGCTGAGGAGAACAGAGGAGAAGCGCTATATAAATAAAGGTGACTTGGCTTGACTTGACTATATTTAATCGTGGTCATGGGGTACTTGTTATCCCTGTTTGCATCAAATGCATTTGGTGGGTTTGCTGCCAAAAAGCTCTTTTTTTTTAGTTTCATCTGACCAAAAAAGCCAGTTCTGTTTGAAGTTGCAATCATGTCTGACAACTGAATATGCTGGAGTTTGTTTTTGGATGAGTTAAGAGGATTTTTCTTGAAACCTTCCCGAATAGCATATGCTAATGTAGGGGCTGTTTGATTTTTTTTTTTTTTTTAGGCTTTCTGACCCCAAGACTCTATTAATTTCTGCAGTTCTCCAGCTGTGATCCTTGGAGAGTCTTTGGCCACTCAAACTCTCATCCTCACCATGCGTTAGGATGATATAGACACACATCTTCTTCCAGGCAGATTTGTAATATATTTAGTTGATAGGAACTTCTTAATTATTGCTCTGATGATGGAAATGGGGATTGTCAATGCTTTAGCTATTTTCTTACAGCCACTTTCTATTTTGTGAAGCTCAACAATCTTGTTCTGCACATCGGAACTATATTCTTTGGTTTTACTCTTTGTGGATGATTAAGGGAATTTGGCCCATGTGTCCTATTTATAATCCTGTTGAACAGGAAGTCATGGCTGGAGAATTTCCTGCTCCTGGTCATCCTGGTGTGCCAAAAAATTGTAAATATGAATGGGAATATACTTCAGAGATATTGTACTCATAAGCATTTCTAGGGGTGCCAGTAATTGTAGCCAAAATGCATTGTAGAAAATACATTTATTTCATAATGTGATTTTCCCCTCAATTTGAATTGTTTTACTTCAATGATAGGTTAGAATTTTGTGAATTTTTTTGAATGAAAGATCAAATAGATAAACGATTATTTTCACAGCTACCTTTGCTCATATTTACCAAGGGTGCCAATATTAGTGGTTGGCAGTGTGTGTGTGTGTGTGTGTGTGTGTGTGTGTATATATATGTATGTGTGTGTGTGTGTGTGTGTGTGTGTGTGTTTCCGTGTATGAAAAAAATCATCATGTTGAGGGGCTCAACATCAGCCTGAGTCTCCTGGAGTTTTGCTTTGACGGGATCGGCTTTGAACAAAACAGGTGATCAGATCTCCAGTCTGATGTTTATTGAGAGCTGACAAGGAGCTGAGATATTTTCATTAACAAATGTAAATGCAATCTCTAAGGTCATTTTTAGCACAAAGTCTCAGGCCCACTCTGCAACCACAGTCTGACTGCAGGCAAAGGCAGGTCAACATCATTATAGCACACAAAATAATATGACAGGAGGAACAAAACAAAAAAAAAAGTCTGAAGTAAACAAAGCTGCAAACTGTAGGCTAGGTCCTGTTTTAGCTCCTGTCTCCGCTGTCTCGCCTTTCTCGATGGGAGGTAATCTGCAGGGGAACGAAAGGAGTAATAATAAATGGTGCTGACTGCCTGTCTCCTCAATCTAGTTGATATATCAAAGATGAAGAGAGACAGATTTCTGTTTATTACAACAATGAGGAGGAGCTCCTTTCAACCTTGAGAACATTGTGTGCTTGGCAATAACTAATCAAAGTTGAAACAAACACAGAACACTTGGATTTTTTTGCACCCTTGCTTAGTTTTCGTACACTGATGATGGATGCTGTGAACATCTTTCCTGTCCTAGCTTTCAGTGTCTTGCTTGATCACATATGCTCTTTCACTTACCACGTTTGTGCCTCTGATTGGATTTCTCTGGCTTTGTAGCAGCTTTGTAGTTGCATACAAAGCTTTATATTGAGAGAAAGATTCACTCTTCAAGCAAATGTATTAATAATGGATATGGGTTATGCTGAGAATTCAGGTTTTTGCTAGTCCATGCTCACATATACTGTAGGTGACCTCCCAGAGTTACCCATGCTTGTAGTAAAATACATAACATCATAATATACAAAGTTGTCATTAGATAATTGTGTCTGTTTGACAAATCCTTCTTGGACTCACTAGGAAAATGTCTAGGCATGTAAAATGTTTAGATCATAAATAGTATCATGTCATGTCAGTGACACAAACATTTTTCTGCTCAATGTATACATTAAAAAGGAAATGTACTAATTAATGCACTATTGAAATGTGAAATACATAATAACTGTAGGAAAATGATTGCTGCAGTAAACACAGTCTTTCAGCTGCTCCTGTGTTTAATTAGCCACACATCTACTTGGCCAGGTTTTAAGCCAAGATGCCACTTCTGATGCAACCCAGCACTGAAAGTGCACTAACATGCAACCCACAACAGCAGACAGAAAGGCAAAAATGAAACTTTTAAGGGCTCTGTAGTGTCTACTGTACATCTGTTTTGTTATTGTTAATTAAAAACTAAAATGATAAAAATAATTTTCAGTAATTGAAAAATACAAAAATATGTACAAGGAACAACCTACATGAAAATTAAAAATGTTGTTGTGGCAGCTAACAGAAATAAGTTTAAGTTGATGTAGTAAAATTACTAAAAAATAATTTTTAAAACATAATTAAATAGAAATATCCAAGAAATGTAGTCAAGTAATAGTCCCAATAAAAGTTCAAGGCTCAGATATAGGAAAAATCAGTCTTTCTGAATTGCAGAGGAATGAAATTAAATGGAGTAAAATAAAATACAATGAAACACAATAGAGGCTAATATTCACATAAAATGAAAACAGTGCATTAGCCTACCATTAGACTCCATAGTTTTCATGAGAATACATGTTGAGTACAAAATATATATATAAAAAGCATTTGACACTCTCACACAGGCCCTTCCATCCACTGCTCTCCTCCAGAAAACATATTCTAATCAAATTCTGATGCCCCTCTCATCTGCACAGACATTTATAAAGACTAATGCTCTTTCAATCCATATAAATCAGTGAGGATAGATAAAGCAAATCAAATGGAGACCTGGAGCAGTGGCTCCTTTGCTTAGCAAACTCTCATGGTAAGAGGATAAGTGCAAGGTCGCCGTGATTTTGCCAAGTCAGACATGTTCCTAGATCAACATCTTTTGTTGATCCTGGAACAACATTACTGTCCAAAATCATTGACCAAACCCTACCCCTAAACCTAACCCTACCCATAATTTATCCTAAAAATCAGAGGGGAATGATAGCTCATTTAACAAGGGTGCAGAAGCACCTAACTTAGTTGTAAGCCTAAAACAGACATTTCCTGTAAATGTATCCCTCAATTCTGATTGGCTGATTGGGATGTTGTTCCAGGATCAACAAGGATGTTGATCCAGGAACATGTTGTACTTGGTGAAGTCATGCTCACCTAAGTGCAAATGTGGTTAAAAACAGAATAACTTCAGTCATGTCAGTTCTTGGTTATATGAGATTATTCCGCAGCATGCTAAGGTCCATGAAAAAATAAGGTCTGAGTTAACAAGCAATAAAAGAATAAAAGAACAAGCAAAACATATATCCATCTGTGCTTCTCTTCTCTTTTGAGTTAAGTGTTGGATATATTTAAACATACAGCAAGTAGCCATAGCCTTTATGTCTATACTCACTGAGCTCGAAGGGTAATAGGCCTATTCATCAGTTTTATGCACAGTACCTTTTTTTTACTGGTGTGATATTTACTAAGGTACATATTTACAGTGATAATTCACCCAAAAATAAGCATTCTTTCATAATTGATTCATCCTCATAGGGTTCCAAACCTCTATGACTGTCTTCTGTGGAACACATAAAATATTTTCAAAAATTCATTAGTGTTTTTTGTCTTTTCTTCCAAGTCAGTGGGATCCAGTTAGGGCTGCACGATAAATCGCATGCGATATTTAACGCGCATCTTATCAGTTAAGCCGGTACTACACAGAGCCGTTGTTCACTGACGAGCTGCGCAAAAAATCGCGCGAATATTAATGTGGTTTTGCGCAACTCGTCAGTGAACAACGGCTCTGTGTAGTTAATGCTGCTCAATGTGAAAGCCCGCTGGTGATGGAGATTTACCGCTGATTACAGAACCGGCTTTACTGAGAAGATGTGCATTAAATATCGCATGCGATTTATCGTGCAGCCCTAGATCCAGTTCTGTTTTGGACAACACTGTGTTTACGCAGAAGAAAAAACATGAAGGTGAGTAAATGATGACCAAATTTTCATTTTTGGGTGAATCATCTCTTTTACATTTTATCAAAAATATCAAACAAAAATCCACCTACAATACAGATCATACGTGTGATCATAATCATCATAATCAAGTAAGAGGTTTTCAGGATCAGTTAAGATATCCAAGGATGTACATGATGGGTCATCATGCTGTCCACGATCCTGAACATGTGACATCCACAGCATTACAGAGGCTTTAGCAGCAGTGGTTAATCTCCAGCCTCAGCCTGCTGTCAATTGGGTGAAACCAGTTTCTCTCTCCATGACTGGAGGTCAGATCATTGAACTGCACTGTCGATCTGCTCCACTGGGTCACAGCACTAGAGAATGTCAGAACCACCACACTGAGGATTAGTAAAGTTGATTGATAATTGTTTGTTTGTGTGTGTGTGTGTGTGTGTGTGTGTGTGTGTGTGTGTGAGAAAGACAAACCCTGAGTTGCACACAAAATGTTCAGTAGAAAAATATTTTCTGATTACAGCTCACAATATCTCATTAATCAAACTTGGGTTTTAAAAATATAAAAGCAGTCCTTGTCTCTCTGAATTTGAAATTAGCAAACACTTTTTATGTAAGGATTGTGAAACTTTAAATATATTTAAATGACATAGATAAATCACATTATTCACCAGTCTTTCCAGAAAGAGAACATTTCATGCTGATAACAAACACATTTTAATTAGTCTTTTTGGAGCAAAAAGATCAGTTGATCAAAGCATGATGACACTTGTGTATTTAATTGATGTATAAAGAATAAAACTCACCAAAGAACATCATTTAAATTTCAAATGTCGATTATTAAATAATAATAATAATAATTATATTAATAATAGTATGTTTAATTATATTTTCTATGCATTCAAATTCCTTAAGTCCCATTTTATTATTAGTTCTCTTTCAGTCGGTCACTTCCAACACTAGGGGCCGCACTTTGGAGCCCAGACACCTCTGACATCATTGAGAAAATGCCAATGAAATTGTCTAGTAAAATTTGCATAGCAGGCCACGCCCCAGACATCCGGGTATAAATAGGCCAGCGTGGCATTTGCTTACTCGTTCGGTTCTTCCAAGCTGATACAGCGTCTCTCTGGGAGATGCAGCACAGCATTCACCTCTCAATCTCCTTGCCGTTGGATCTATGGCACAAGCAGCAATTTCTCCCTTGCCCATACACAGATACGTGTAGTGAGAATACCCCTGGGTGCTTCAACTTTGATCTTTGGGAGCAAATTTCCTCTTAAAAGAGCAATTTTTCTAAAAGAGCTTCACGGATGGATTTGTGTGTGTTTAGAACATGCCTTCCCATCTGTGTCCTTCTGGTTGTGGTTTGTCCATCTCACCCTCTGACAGGCACAATCGCTGTGCTCAGTGTTTGGGACACATTTATGCTGAAGCAGCTTTTTTTAGGTTGATGTCCTTCTTCTGAGGACATGGCTATTGGCACATTGTGCTCGCAGTTCATGGTCTTTTTTTTTTAAAAGAACCCGAGCTGCGAGCACAACGTGCCAAGTCACCTCAGCTGCTTCCTGTCCTGGCCCTTCTACTTCCGGGTACGAGGCCAGGATGATTTGCACTGAAGGAGTGCAAGGAGATATCGCGGTAGCACGGAATGATTCCCGTGGATCTCTCGTTCCTCCAACCGCACAAGTTCTCCAGAACAGTTTCTGAGTGAGTTTGAGAGCCAACCTTGGCACGGGTTCGATCTCTCATTCAGGGCTCTTGATGAGGATGAGTTGTCTATCGCAGCATCGGAGGGCAGGTCTGACCTATCGGAAGCGGACGACTCAACTAAACGGGCACTTCTGTGTGCTGTGCGTTGGTCTGAGCCTGATGCTGAGATGGCAGCCGTATTTACCCGGGAAGCAGAAAGCATCAGGCTTGAGTGAATTCTTCCACCCTGTGCTGAGCACTCTCGCGTGAATGATTGGTTCTTGGAGACCGAGCACGACACTCAGCCACGCTCCACCCCAGTTCCTTTCTTCCCGGAAGTGCACGAGGAGATGATGAAAATCGTGGAAGGCACCTTACTGTCATAACACGATACACTGGTTACTCTGCTCTCACCACCCTTGACAGCAGTTCAACGAGTGAATAAAAGGGGGTCCCCCCCGGGTGGAGGGAGCGATTGCGGTGCATTTTGCGCATGAAATCCCACCACCTAGAGGGGCTGTCCGGGACTCCAGAGCATATAAGTTCATATAAGTCTAGAGCATCTGGACTCCATCCAGAGCATATAAGTTACCTCATCCCTTGTGGAGAGCTTATACTGCTTCCATGCATACCATGGCTGTCCTGCAGGTGTACAGGCCAGGGTCTGCAAAAAGGTGGCCCCAACCCGAAGCATGCAGGAACTGTGTTTGGCGACTGACTATGCCCCCTGGGCTATGAAGGTCACTGCGCAGGCTCTTGGGAGGGCAATGTCCACATTAGTGGTCCAGGAGCGCCACCTGTGGCTCAACCTGGCAGAGATGCGGGATGCTGAGAAAGTGCACTTTCTCGACACCCCCATTTCTCAGGTTGGTCTCTTGACTACACCGTTGAAGAATTTGCACAACAATTCTCCACAGTTAAGAGATGGAGGCCTGCAACGGTGTGGGTCAGGTTCGACCCCGGCACCACCGAAACAGCAGCCTCTGTCTGTTCATCGCTGGGGACAGCCCCTTGCACTGCTGAGCAACAGCATGGGCCAGCAGTAACTCACAAGAAGGTGGCACTGCCATCCCATCCTCAGGATGCTAAGAACCTGAGATGGGCGACCCAGGGAAGAGGGACCAGCTGACCAGCCTAGTTCCACTTCTGCGGGGTCACCAGATGGTCATTAAAAGACCTATTTCCTCCTTCCCTGGTCACACTCCCGGCATTTCTGGCCCTCCTATTTGTGACGGCCAAGTGCTAAGATTACGCATCAGAGCCTGTTCAGATGCAGATTCTCTGCCTCCTCATGTTCCAATGCAACAGGTCAGTCATGAATTCCGGTTCCCACTTTTGTAAGTGACTTCTTTGATAGACCTGGCGGACAGGACACTGTGCAACCTGAAGAATGTATCTCCTCTCCTCTGCCACTGTGATTTCTGTTTCGCAAAAAGCCGTGGAAACCCTGCCCCATATACGTCAAATGTAGTTCCACTGAGACTGTTGGCAAGGTGTCTGGATGCTTGGTTAAGCTCCCCAGGCCTTACGATGGCTCCTCAGGAACGTTCGGCTCAGCTATGCAATTCAGTTTGCCAGTCATCCTCTGAAGTTCAGTGGCATTCTGTCACCTCAGTGCGAGTTAAGAGTGCTGCTGTTATTCAAACTGAGTTTGCGTCCCTTCTGGCGAAGGGTGCAATAAAGTCTGTCCCCCCAGCCTAGATGAAGAAGGGGTTTTACAGTCCCTACTTCATTGTACCCAAGGGTGGGGGCTCATACCAATCTTAAACCTAGGGGTGCTGAGCCGGGGCCCTTTACAAGCTCCCGTTCAGAATGCTAACCCTCAAACACATGTTAACATGTGTCGGGTACCAAGATTGGGTCGTGGCAATAGACCTGAAGGACGGTGTGGATGGTTTTTTCGGTGTGGATTGGAATCGATTAGCAGTCTCCCTCTCACGGCAGGTCACACTCCGGGGCGAGTGGAGGCTTCTCACCCAGCCAGTCCAGCGGTTTTGGAGTTGATTCAGTCAGGCGCAGATAGATCTGTTGGCCCAGGTCTATACAAATATTTCCCCCAGTGAGCCTCATTGCATGGACACTGTGCAAAGTCAGGGAGGACATGGAAAACTCTTGTTTGTGCCACAGTACTGGCCCAACAAGTCTTGGTTCTCGGAGCTCGTGCTGTTGGTATCAGAGGAGTGATCGGATTCTGGCACCCATGCCCAGATCTCTGGAACCTCCATGTTTGGTCCCTGGACGCGACCAGGAGGAACTCAGAGGTCTTTCACCCGCAGTGGTGAATTTTATTACATAGGCTAAGGCCCCCTCTACAAGTCGGCTATACAACCTAAAATGGCGCATTTTCATGAATTGGTGTTCTTCCTATGGAAAGGATCCCCGATGAAAAGATCTGTGCTATCCTTCCTCCAAGAAGGCCTGGACAGGCACCCATCTGCAACTATATTCAAGGTGTATGTGGCCATGACACTGTAGATTGCAGATTGGTGGGGAAGCACGATCTGATTATCAGATACCTAGGAGGCACCCAGAGGTTGAATCCTCCAAGGCCGTGCCTCATTCCCTCTTGGGATCTCTCAGTGGTCCTTTAAACCTAACAGAGAGATCCGTTTGAACCCCATCAGTCAGTTGGACTTAGTACCCTCTCTATGAAGAAGGCCTTCCTAACTGTGCTCACATTTATCAAGAGGGTGGGGGATCTCCAAGCCCTCTCCATTTATAAATAATGTCTAGAATTCAAGCTGGCAGACTCTCACGTTGCAGAGTTTCAAAACATTTTTACAGATACCCAAATTGATTTACTAAATAAAAAAAAAAAATAAAATAAAAAAAAAAAAAAATATATATATATATATATATATATATATATATAATTCGAATATTTAAAAGCTAGTTTTAAGTGTAGCTCCAGTGATATTAGATCACATTATGAGTGAAGCTGTGCCACTAAGCAGAAACATGATATGTCCACATGTGAAATTTTTACATTTTTGTTCGCATCAGCGTCCACAGCTTCTAATCCAACAGACCAAAGTACATCTGTGTTCTCCTGTTGTTTTGGAAGAAACAGATCAATAACAATTTCTCTCCAAAAGAGACCTGACTGATTAGGGCAGCCTGTAGGCATGGCTTCAGACTAGACAGCACAAAATTAGTTTTCATGTTCAGAGTTCAAAAGTAAATAAATAAAACATATAAAAGTAAATAATCAGAAACCTAACAATATAATTTTGGATCTGGCATAAACAAAACAAAACAAAAAAATAAAATAAAAATAAATAAAAATAATAATAATACATCTGACTTTTTAACTTATTTTAAAATGTATTACCGATATAGTTAAATTACTTGTCACTACTGACAGCTTGTATAAATAAATAAATACATAATTAAGCAAATAAATTAGCTTGGTTGTACACTGCTTGAATTGCTGTTCATCCAACAGTTTCACAGTCTCTATTGTCTCGTCTTCAAATTGTTCAAAATGCTGCTGCTCGATTGTTAACTGGAACAAGGAAGAGGGAACATATTTCACCAGTGTTGATCTCTCTCCACTGGCTCCCAGATAAATATCGTATCCATTTTAAAACATTATTGTTTGTCTATAAGGGTTTCCATGGACTGGCTCCATTATTTATCTGTGATCTCCTTCTGTTCCATTGTAACACCTCCAGTGAACTTCGATCAACTAGTAGTCTTCAGTTGACTGTTCCAAGGTCACACTTGAAATCAAAAGGAGATCGTGCCTTTTCAGTGGCTGCTCCACAGTTATGGAACAAGTTACCACCCTATATAAGAACTGCACCAACATATGCTGATTTTAAGTCTCTTCTTAAAACTTATTTATTTACTGTTGCTTATGGTCATAAATAAGCGCAGTGGCATAACTTTAGTGTACTATCTGTCGCTGTGTTCTATGTTTACTTTTGTATTTTGTTATATGCTTAATCTTGTACAGCACTTTGGCCAACAGCTGTTGTTTTTAAATGAGATCTATAAATAAATATGACTGACTGACTGACTGACTAACAGTATGAACTAATCTATCACATTCTAATGAGCTGAAATACGCTAATTGTTAACACCAATTAAGCACGTTATCCACATCACAAAGAACTTGTAGCTCAAAGGTGATGATGTGTTTCCAGGGGAAATATTTCTTTCAGGCGGATGCAGTTGCATTAATCTGATAAGTGGACAACTGTTTGATTCTTGAAGAAAATTGTGAATGGAAATGAGGGTCTAAAATGTACTTAGCTGTGATTTGGATTAGCATAATATGAAGTGCAAGATGATGCATGCTTGTTAAATGATCAGCAATATGATTTCTATTATATCAGTACTGGGGAACATAGTCCATTAAGATGTGGGATAAATGTTATATCTAACCACTTTACTATACACTTAACCAGCAATAAATATCTTAATGTTCAGATTAATGGAAGACGTGTATAATTTTGTGTATTTAACAATTATATTTCAAGCGACTCCTCTTGCTAGTCATTAGTTTCACAACATGATGTTTCATTAACAAGGTTCGGGAGGAGCACGATCAGATAATCAATCAATTCTGCACAGGTGGAGCTCGTTAGTTAATCACCTTAACTAGCAAAATACGTATGTACAGTGTATATATACAGCTGACTTACCTCTGTTCCAGGACAGTTTTCCAGCATCTCTTCTCCACCCCAACTCCTCACTCTATTCTGTTTCTCATCCCATTTTTTTAGGGATGGGGGAGTTCTTGGGGTTCGGGCTCTATCCCGAGCTCGAAGCCCTGCCTCAGCACACCAAATATGCTTGCTAATTGTTCAGTCCTATTATATGTTAGTGCAAACTCGTGAAATGCAGTATCTTCATGAGTAACTACCCTATTGCTTTATTTTCTTTCATTAAATACATTTTAATGATCAAAGGATGGAAATTAAGAAAACTTAAAATATCTTTAAATAACTTTATAGGATTTGTTTTGAATCCTTCAGGGAAGAACAGAAGACAGCGTTTTTTTTTCAGGTTACTAATGTGTTAAGGGTTTTTTTTCATACTAGGCCTACACAGGCTTCTACCAGAGCATCCCATCTGTGAGAAACAGGCTTCTGAATTCAGTCACGTCACATGAGATAGTCATCACCTGCCGAACTAAGTGAACAATCATTAAAGAACGGATGTCTTGCAGCTTTCACAGGACTTTCTTCCATTTGTCCATGCATTGGCTTGCCCCTTTCATTCACTGTAAAATTAATCATTTAATGCAGAACTCATATTCACTCTTCAAAAACACTGCTTGCACATAGCTGAAACATTAATGTACCCTGACAAAAGGACCATTACCTTCTCTGTGCTAAAATATTATTGTGCTCCTGAGCAATAATGCTCCATATGACCCTGTCTCTTTCTCCGTATTGTAGGAATACCTTATATAATTGCTGGCTACTGCATTTGATTTCTCTAATGGATCAGCCTTTCGCAGTTTTGGAGCAAAGGAAGCAGATGAAGAAAAAGTATGAAACTAATTGGAAATGTAAAAAATGAATGAAACCAAAAATTCATTTTTCACTCTATATTGTCGGTCAGATGTATCCGTTAAGATTTAGCCAAGAGAATAGAAATGATTGGGAGGCAAAAATGAATGAAAACTCAGAGCTAATGTCTTGATTAAACACATTTTAAACACCTATTAATGCTTATTTTTCATTAATGAAGAATGAAGATTAATGGAAATCTCTTAGAATGAGTGATTCTCTAAAATGGGGCAGCACACCGGATTTCTCTCATCACAAAAAAGCAATTATCTTAGCAACTACTGATTCCATGAGATCTGGAGTCTTTTATGTGATAGAAATGTAGTAAGACTCATTTCACCCAGTCATTCACGTCAGCACTATTTAGATGGCTAAATGTTTCAACTTGGTCAAAAATGCAATGTCTGTTTATATAAAATAATAAATAAATAAAATTATTATTCAGATATTAGCAAAAGTGCTTTTGTGCCATGAGATATATATATATATATATATATATATATATATATATATATATATATATATATATATATATATATTGTTCTATGGTTCTATG
>NW_015506742.1:197161-199187 GCF_001515645.1 Sinocyclocheilus grahami
TTTTTTGTGATAAGAGATATATATATATATATATATATATATATATATATATATATATGTATATGTATATGTACACACATACACTTTTTTATTACCGTGATATTATTTTCACAAGTGGTACAACATTCAGACTCACGACAAATGCATTTAAGCATATTTTCAATTGGCTATATCTAGATTGTTACGGGATTTGATTTTTTAGTGTTTGTACAGTATCAACATCTAAAATACTCATTTGAAACAGGATCAATGTTGGACTAAGCAAGGTTGCCAGGGTTGTATGACAAAGACAGGCCAATGACTAATAAACATGTTTAACTCATCAAATGTTAATCTACAAATTACACAAATTGTATTAAAAAGTTTTGTTTCTGCCTGCGGGCAGTAAATAGTGTGAAAAATTGCAGTCACTGTCCCATGTTTTGTTGAAAATATAGGTAATCCATTTCCATTGGAGGACAGATTGGCCCCATTGGTTTACATGCAATTCACTAAAAAGCTACACTAAAGAGTTTTTAAGTGCTGTGACAGACTACACTGTTAGACATTGCTGTAATTTTACAGTTACTTACCGCAAAAAAGCCCAGTAAACTACCATATATATGTTTTACGGTTAACTACTGTAATATGCACTGAATTATGGGTACTTTAATGCCATTTACAGTAATTTACTGTATATGGGAATTGGTGGTACTTTACTGTTTTCTCAAAAGCAGTAGTGCTACTGTAAATTGTTCTGCAGATTTAAAAACATGAATCTGCATTCTCAATATAATGTCTGGGTAAGCACAAGTGTGGTGAAATAAATGCATTTTTAAAATGATTAAAAATTAAAATATATAAACTTTGCTTACACCCCACAAAATTTTAATTTTATTCGCGTGCAAAGCCTGCGCAACAACCTGGCAGAGGTTATATAAACTGAGGCTTGTGTCGGGTGCGCGCATAATGGACTTCCCCTCTGAGTGAATCGCCAGACGTCAGCTGCCAGTTTTCCTGTGGTAAGTACTTTTCACTTACTTTTAAAACGAAAAACCATTATCAATATCAATGAAATTAAAAAATATGAAGAAAGTAAATATAACATCTAGTTATAGGCTATTACCGACCATTATCAATATCAATGAAATTAAAAAATATGAAGAAAGTAAATATAAAATATAGTTATAGGCTATTACCGTATTGGCCCGAATATAAGACAACCCTGATTATAAGACGACCCCCCTTTTTCCAGATGTACCTTTTGGAAAAAGGCTTTTTAAAAAACAAATCTTGTTTTTTCTCAGTAAAACACATTTTGTCTTCAATTATTTTCATATTGCATATTTTTCCTATTTTTATTTTTGTTTTGAAAGTATGTTAAAAACTGGTCAAATGTACCAACAATCACAATTTTAAAATATACACTTTTTGATATACCATAAAAAAAACAGGTAGCCCATCTGAAATAGGACATTTAGGCTATCCATCTAATAGTAGCCTACCAAAATCTTATTAACAGTAGAAGTAGAGTTGGTCCCATCAGGCTAACGTGACAGTCACGACTCATGCAGCTGTAAGGTTTTCTTCTTCTTTTGTTTTTAATCGCGATCTTTACAACACATTACATTACGTATTTCATGGCACACTCGTTTTATGCGTATTTGGCGCCACCTATTGTTGTGGGTGTATTATTGACATGTCAAAGTCTAGACCCTGAATATAAGATGACCGCGTTTTTTTAAGATGTATTTCCAAGAAAAAAACATTGTCTTATATTCGGGACAATACGGTACTAGGACAGTCTGAGGGAAAAGTTTGTTTTCCTCAATGAATGAATGAATGAATGAGCCCTTTATTGTCACTGATCACAGGTACCAGCGAAATTAGCCATCCACCTGTCCATACAAAAAGTTCCCTGAGTAGGGAACGAGACACTGCGTCCTCTAGGGGTCGCTATGGGGAACGCCTCGTCGTGACTTGTGTCTGAAGCATACATTGAAAAAAAACCAACAACACATTGGCCGGCGACAGCAATGACAACACA
>NW_015506742.1:199202-200422 GCF_001515645.1 Sinocyclocheilus grahami
CATGGATTTTAAAAATACCATTCTAAGGGGTTCTCGTGGCACTCTGAAAGAGCAGACCATAGATGGAAATGGTACATCCCAAAACACTATGTTTGCGAAGTCATCAACTCAATCTAAGGCTTATAATGCTGGAGTGGCTAGCAGTAAATCTGTAGCTGAGGGGGCAAACATCCAGCTCTCAATCGAGAGGGAGCTCGACCTACAGCATGTTCCAATGGAGGAACAGCTAGCAGTTATTTAGCTGAGGGAGCAACACCCCCAGTTCTCAAACGAGAGGAGGCTCGACCTGCAGCATGTTCCAAAGCTGGAACAGCTAGCAATAATTTACTTAGCTGTGGGAGCAACACACCCACTTCTCAGTCAAGAAGGGGCTCGACCTACAGCATGTTCCAATGCTGGAACGGCTAGCAGTAATTTACCTTAGCTGAGGGAGCACAAACCCAGCTCTCAGCGAGAGGGGGACTCGACCTACAGTGTGATTGTTAGAATCAGAAGGGTAAGTGTACTGCAAGCTAGCCAAAAAACTCAGCGCATCAGAGAGGCAGAGGAAGGGCCTAGTTCGCCTGATGCTGCTGGTTCCAGGTGCTCTGGGAAAAACAGAGAATTCAACTCTCAACACCTAACCTTAACCCTAACCCGAGTTCAGAAGGAGTAGCGTGCTCATAGGTAACCCTTTGATAAAAGGGGAGCACTGCTCAGCACTACCACAAGAACAGCCCATGGAGCGAGGAATCCAACTCCTCAGAGAGAATTAAATGCTCGAAAGAAAACACCATGCTCACAATAACCCTCAATGGTGAGGGGAGCGATGCTTCCAGAGTGTGTCGACAGAGACACACTAGTTGAGTGGAGCCCAAGGTATCGGGGTCTAAGCCAACTCAGAGAAAGGGAACGAGGCTCATAACGCGTAACCCTTACCATCCAGGATTTCAGAAAACTAGGCAAAGCATAACGTGCACACTTACAACTTACGTGGATTTTAGAAAGTGGGCAAAGCATAACGTGCACACTTATCACCTATGTGGATTATAGAAAGTGCGCAAAGCATAATGTGCACACTTACCACTTATGTGGATTTTTAGGAAGTGTGCAAACCTTAACGTGTGCACTTACCATAGTATGGATTTAAGAGTTTTCCAAGCATCTGCTCACAGATACCCGGTATACTGAGCCAATCGGGAGAGGCAAGCTCAAATACAACCCTCTAAGGTGAGGGGAGC
>NW_015506742.1:200514-224351 GCF_001515645.1 Sinocyclocheilus grahami
CTATACTTCCCACTCGATGCCTCAGCAAGAGGGGATATCCTGGTGAACGGGAGGCCCCTCAGGGCGACCTAGACACGATAGACCAGACAGGGCAGCCTGAAAGCATAAGCCCAGCCCGGACATCCAGGAAAACCAAACATCATAGGTTCAGCATAGGAGACTGTAATGCATGAAATTCCCACCTAACCTCTGTCAGGTGGTGAGATGGTGGTTACAGGGGAATTAGGAAGGGGAAGATAAGAGCAGATGTAAGACCCCCGGAGGAAATGAGTAGATACCGAGTTATCACTCTTATCCGGACAAAGCGCTGACGCCCTGTCTGGATCACATCCCTTAGGTCTTTTACCTACCTACCTTTGACCCGCGATTATTCCTACCCCGACCCGCGGGCGGGGGAGGAGTGCGAGCCGCAACACTAGCCTTCTGTGCCTGTCTTTGATCCTCAAACCGAGACGGGCCAGGACCCCTTGGGTTGTTCCGGCTCAGACCTGGACCTTCGCTTGGTCAGCACTCAGCTAGCTCATTAGGAGTAAGGCCCTCGCCTTTATCCAGGTCTTTCAGCAGGCCAGCCTGATATGCTTGGGGCATCATCATCGTGTGCAATGAAGCGACAGCCCGACCCGCTGCTACTGCTGCTTATGCCCTGGCATTAGAGCGAGATGTCAAGGAGGGAGTCTTAAAAGAGGACGTCTCATCCATAGAGTGTCTCTCTATAGGGGCATCTTCTCATAACCGCTTTCGCGCATCGCCTCGATGTTGGCATAACTCGTATGCTGGAATCGATGGATGTGTGAGGAAAAAAATGGCCTCTTCCATTCCTTCTCAATCTCTGTATGGAAAACAGGAAGAAAGGAACGCTCACCTGAGCTGGAGGGTTATGGCCAGAAAAATAACGTTCATAGTTTTTTTTTTTTTTAATAGATGACCTCACAATGTCATTTTCTTCACCCGCTCCACGGCAAGTAAAGCCTCGCCGTGGCGCAATCCATAACTTTCAAAAGCTCATCATACGCAGGGCAGGAGGATTGAGAAAGCTCAGCCTCAGCTTTTTGCCCTCCTCAGACATTTTCATCCAGAGCACTGGCCCCTGGATCAGACAATGTTAATGAAATAACGTTGTAGTAAATCATCTCAACAGGGAAATATGTATGACTAATTATAACTGGTTATTATTAATAATAAATATTTAGATTATATCTTCGAATTAACTGTAGCAGAATCAATATTACAATTATTTGATCTGTCCATCCATCGAGCAGACAATATAAAAATTTATCAATTCAAGGAAAGATTATTTTCCTGGCCAAGGAAGAATAACTGTCCTTCTTTATGCAGTGCTAGCAGTAATTTAGCATATGTAGCAAGGGTTCAAAACATTCATTGACTTCGAATTGTGAGCAGCAAACAGAGGCAATCGATCGTGAATATAAGGGATTTAATAAATTAAACTATATCTAACATATAACTAACTAAGCAAAACACATATATACAGAATGAAACAAAGTAAGGAAAAGAGAGAGGAAAGTAAAAGAATGGCAGTATTTCACGTCAATTTTAAGCACAACCTTTGAGAATCATCAGAGAATGAAAAATCACCTTAAAAGGGGCTGAAACTTCAACACGCATCTAAATAATTGTAAATGGTTACTTGCATTGGCTTCGATTGCTGAACAAGAGTCCTGATGCGGTAGACAACGGAGGTCTTTGATGAGTTCGTTAGGCGTGAGCTGGAAGTTTACTTCTGGTTCTTCTGAAGATAGGAAATGTCCACAGCGACTCGAAGTTACTTGAAGATAAAAACTGCCGGAAAACAAACTCAAGAGAAAAGTCTTGAGAGTCTTGGAAAGTGTCATCTCAAAAAAAGAGGGTTTTCTGAGCAAAGATCATTTCGGGCTAATCACTTTTGAGGGTTCCTATTCACCCCCGACTTTGGGTGGGCTAGCCAATACCAGGTGTGCATTTCTGAGCGGGATAAGTTTCCTTTAGTCTCCCTTTATGGCCCATTTGCATGTTTTATGGCCGGTCTGGAATTGGTGCAGTTTTAACCCAAAATATAGTACAAATCGTATGATGCGTTTCACAATCACATAATGTACATCATTGTTTGAGGAATAAAGAGCAGATAATATTGATACCAAGAAAGAAACATTTAGAATAGATTAAACCAAAGATACATCCATACACCTGGATATCAGTGCTTAGGGCTTGACTAATACAAATAACGAGTGGTAGCTCAGCTAATCTAATAGGGAAACGTACAAACAACACATGCAATATACCAGATATATGTGTAACTGATTAATTATAGTCTAAATAGAGTAAAGGTCTTTACATGTGTGTGCTTGTGTGTGTGGTTGTAGTTTGCTTGGTCAGCCAGGCCCATCGGTGCCTGGCATTGGGGTAATTTACATCTCTTTGGAAAGTGTTTGAAATCAGATGGGGAGATGATAGTGGGGGACTGCTTAGCATCTCCTTGATAGCGAGGAACCATTTGGCAATTTAGCCCCCATATAAATGTAAAGTCTGTGACCAGGACAGTAATTTATATGCAAATGTCAAAGGCTAAAAAGGGTCTCTTAAGCCATAAAACCCAAAGACCATCCATGATTTTAAGCAGATGCTACAACATCATCCTCCAGTGGCTCACTCTCGTCCACAGCCGACGATCGTGAGAGGGAAAACCCCTCTTCAAACTCATTGGCCAGATCCACATGCGATCCCCAAGAGTTCATTCTCCTCCGTTCCTCATCAGCGGCGGATCCTGAATCGCGGGAAGCAGATGGCTGCCCCTCTTTCCTCGAAAAGAGAGACAAATGAGAGCGGAGCTTTTTCCTTGAAAAAACGCTCGCGGTGCACGCCAATTGCCCCCTCGGAGACATCGCGTGTGTGCTCTTCACCCAAACAAATAACGGATAGATCGTGTGTGTCACCAGATGTTAAACAACGACAACACGGATGCACACATCGTCTAATTGCTTTGCTAGTGCTCGCCATAATGATATGAATAGAGATCGCTCTTACCACAGAAATGCACGCTTCAAACAAAACAGTCAATGAAGACGAAGAAGAGGATGATGTGTTCTCTCGGTGCCTATTTATACTATAGTTGCACCGGTAGTGATGTCATGGCTGTCGCCGGCCAATGTGTTGTTGGTGTTTTTTCAATGTATGCTTCAGACACGGGTCATGATGTGGCGTTCCCCATAGCGACCCCTAGAGGACGCAGTTCGAAGTTCCCATGAAAGGGAACTGCTGCTTTTATGAAACTCATTCAATTGTCCTGCAACGGACTGACTGCCTTTCCAGTATAGATGTGCAGTATTTACATGAACAATTATTTTTTGACTTTTTTTTACTGCTAGTTATGGTATATTTTACTCCTCAGTTAAATGAATACCGTTAAATGCCTTTAAATGTGTGTGATGTCATTTGAAATAGCACGAGCGCTCTCTCTCTCTCTCTCTTGCGTGCGCGAGATGGGTATATGTCGCGCGCTCTCGTAAATAAAACATTTACGCCAATGCATATATCAAAGAAAAAAATATATATAAGTAAAATTATAATCAAATAATTCAAGAAACAAAATGTATTATTTATTATAGCTTCTTGTTAATAGAAGCAAGGTCTCATCAAAGTCAGTGTTCTCTTAAGTTTCATATAAATTTTTTTTTTTACATTTTATTGTATATATTCTCTTCTCTCTTTTTTCAGTGTTAATTGTAAATCGATTGTGTAAGTGACCAATCTAGCAGTCATTCTAGATTATCATGTTCATAACATATAGTGATTAGTCAATAATCAATGACGAAAAAATATATATATATATGATCAAGCATCCAACACCATAGATATGCAATATCTCTCTGATGTTTCCTCTTTTCCTCCCTTTTTCTTGTGTCAGTAGGAGCCAACTACACCCCAGAGACTATTTTAAGGGCCACCTAGAATCACGGCACCTTTGGCTTTGTAAGTTTTTTTTATTTTTTATATGATCACTCATATGTTGGGCTGGGGATTGATAGAGATTTCATAATTAGGCTATTTTAGGAGCCACAGCACTGAGCATATTTGGCTTTGTAAATATGTTTTAACTATCAGACACAGTATACATTAGATTAACAACTGCTATGACAGAAATGTCTTAATATAATAATAATGAAAAATATGTTTTGATATATATATATATATATATATATGATCAAGCATCCAACACCATAGATATGCAATATCTCTCTGATGTTTCCTCTTTTCCTCCCTTTTTCTTGTGTCAGTAGGAGCCAACTACACCCCAGAGACTATTTTAAGGGCCACCTAGAATCACGGCACCTTTGGCTTTGTAAGTTTTTTTTATTTTTTATATGATCACTCATATGTTGGGCTGGGGATTGATAGAGATTTCATAATTCCATTTGATTCACAAGCTCTTAATGCAGTTCTGATATTGATTCAATTCAGTTTGATTCACAATTATTCTTATTCTGATTCCAGTTTCCATACGATTTAATTGGATTAAAATATTTCTGAGAATTTGATGACAGCCATTTATGTACCTTGATTTAGTATTCATTTTGGTTATAATCCTGTATTCTTCAAGAGTACTTCTAGATTGACTCAAGAGAGATTAGAGATGTTGCTCTAATATTTACAAACAATACAAATGTTACAGTAGCTGATACACACTCATATTCCTTGGATCAAGAGCTGTCACAACTAAAAAGATACTTTAAAACACTGCCAAAAAAGAAAAGTTTCAGTTTGAAGGACCATAAAGTTACTCTTTAATGTGATTGTAAAGTGGGGGAAATGATTTTGTAAGTTTGACCACTTACAAAAAAATTAAGGGTCTATAATTTTTATGGTAGGTTTATTTTAAAGTAATTTTTCTCAGTTTCACACTCTAGCGAGTTAAGGTCTTTTGCCTTTGTAGGGCAGAGTTGTGGCCTAATGGTTAAAGCATCAGACTTATAACCTGAAGGTTATGGGTTTAATTTTCAGTACCAGCAGGAAATATAGGTGGGGGGAGTGAATGAACAGCACTCTCTTCCACACTTAATACCCACAAAAGTATTAAGTAAAAGTAAAGAAAAGTAAGGAAAATAAATTAAAATTTAGCAAGGCACCGAATCTCCACTCCACCTGGACGCTGCAGCAAAAATGGCTGCTGACTGCTCCGGGTCTGTGTTCATGGTTTGAGTATGTTTGTCCACTACTCATGCTAATATAATTGTTTATATACAATTTAAAGGGGTCATGAACTGAGAAATCAAAATTCCCTCAATCTTTTGACATGTAAGAGGTCATTGTGCTATAAAAACATCCTGTAAATTTCAGAACTCAAAACTTTCTCGTTAGTCTAAAATCAGCCTATACTTAAGCCAATCTGCCAAAATAACAGGTTGTGGAATGTGCCACATATTTATACAGACTGTTCAGAGGTGGCATGAATGCATTTACACTGAAATTAGAATTGCGTTAATAATGCTATGAGATGAATGGGTTTTAAATGGGCATTAATGTTTTTTTTTTATTTTTTTTATGAATATTAAAATACTGAAACTTAGCAAGCAAATGTCTGTCTCTGGCGTGTTTCTCAGAGATGCACAACAATTCTGTATCAAAAGTTGCAGTAAGCGTCTTGTGTGGTCAACAGCTGCTTTAAGTACTATAGTGCATCTCACCCTTACACAGGGTTTGCCACTGCAAGGACGATCAGCTGTCCTTGTCTCCCTGTAGCACTGTCTTAAGCATCTTACATTACAGACATAGCAGTTTATTGCTCTGGCCACATCTGCAGTCCTCATGCCTCTCTGCAGCAGGACTATGGCATGTTCACACAGGTGATCAAGAGCCCTGGACATCTTTCTTCTGGTGTTTTCCGGAGTCAGCATAAAGGTCTCTTTAATGTCCTAAGTTATTGTAACAGTGGGCTTAATTACAGAACGCCTGTAAACTGTAAGTGTTTTAAGGACTGTTCCACAGGGGCTTGTGCAATAATTGTTTATGGTTAATTGAACATGCATGAAAAACACAGTTTAAAACATTTCCAATAAAGATCTGTAAAGCTCATTTGGATTTTACAAAAGTATGTACATGATACAGTAAAATTTATGTTTCTTTTTTTCTCTGTGTGTGTGTGTTTCTACTTGAATATTTGCCTGTGGCATACAGGTGGATGGAAAAGCCATTATTTATACAGGTGCATCATGTGAGTTAATGTAAAACAACCACACACACACATACACATACACAGTATGACTAATTAAGACATTATCACTCTCACATATCTGAAGCACCACTCTTATCTACCTCAGTAGCTATCTATATCAAGGCAGCCTATAATACCTGGAGAGAGCTATTCATTAGCATTTGCATCTTAATGGCAGTGGCCTGACTGAACCCACAACTTTTTAAGCAAATCATAAGAGCGTTAAATGCTGTGAGACTAATCGCACTGGAGCCACAGAAAAAATGCGTTGTGATTAAGCAAGTGAGGCACAGTCCCGAGCTCATCGCTAGCAACTATCCTAGTGATAAATGAGTTAATGTCAATAGTTTCCTTGTGAAACTTTTTGTACAGAAAAAAAAGTGTACTCGAAATACAAAATCTCCGACTGCCGTATTTGATTAAAATGTTTCTGCTGATCTCGTCACAGTGTATTGTTCAAATTACCATATCTATGAAAGATGCAATGCTGCATCAAATGTTGGCCAAAATGAGTTTTATTTTTGCCTCTTCTTTTATCATGCCCTTATTTATCCATCTCCAGATCAGTATAAACAAAAAGATGATGTGTGATGGTGGTATAGTGTAAAAGGCTGTCAAAAGCATTTTAGACTTCAGCTCCAGTCATTACGGATGGACCAGGCTTTGGCATGGCTTCAGAATCTGCTCAGATTGGACAAGGTATCTGTAACTGACTGTTTTTTCTGTGTTTGTGTGCATGTGGTTGTATGTGCCTTTATAACAATCTTGTCAAACAGATGAATCAGACCTTTGCCTCTCATAAATTTGGGAAAACTTTGCTGGTCAGTAAAGCTAAATAAGAAATAATTAAGCTGTCTGTAAGACCGAACTGAGCTTCTAATGAATTCTGTCTTCCATGGAAGGCATATGGTCAGCATGTTTGGACCAATATGTTAATGTGGAAAGACTTTTGTTGTTCCTTCACATTAAGTGCAAATATGGCTTGCAGGACTCACTTGACAGTGAAACGTGTGCTTTTGGTCTGTTCAATATTTAATGTCATGTGACAAAGGTTATTATCAGGACAAACTCTTAAGGACGTGTTTTATAAGATGGACCCAGAAAAAAAACTTTTACAATTTCTTTCAAAAGTAAATTTAAAATATTTTTTATATACATTTATGTGTAATGCTTTGTTTTATAATTGTTTTTGTTAATTAATTTATGTTTATTTTATTTGTATTTTGTGTTGAACTATACTTTTAACTAGTGATGCACCGATACCACCTTTTCCAGTACTCGCCCCATAACCAATACTTTTATTTTTGGTACTTGCCGATACCGAGTACCGATACCGATATTTTTATTGCATTTGTACATTTTTTAAATATTGGGTACAGAAACCAAAAGGGTATGTATAATGTTAGTTGGTTAACTTCATTTATCAAATAGATACAGTCAAACCAAAATTTATTCAGACACCTTCAACATTTCTCACATTATCACAGTTTATTCGCTATAGTTTAGAAAATGGTAATAAAATATGACAAGAACTCAGAGTTACACTGTGTCAGAATAAATTAATCTTGATAATGTTAGATAATTTTGATAGAAAGGTACTGTATGTACTAGATTACAATCAACCAAAATAATTCAGACACCTGTTAGTATGAGAGTATTTACACAACTATGAATACTTTGTCGGGTGACCCTTAGCCTTAATGACAGCCTGTAGTCTCCTGGGGGTAAAAAAATATTAAAAATTATATCTGGTCTCTGAATAATTGTTGGTTTCACTGTATATCCTTCGGTTATTTTCACACTTAATTATGCCCATTAAAATGTATTTTACATTGTTTTGTTACTTTCACTGTTATTTTTTTTGCTCTATGGTACATATTACACAATTACACAATTTAATAGCATTAGAGCTGCTCCCTTGCAGCGGCTTAGTACTGTAATCACGCGCTTTGCTGTAATAATGTGGGAACCACTCGTTATAAATCTCCTAACTGTGATATTTTCAGAAATAGAAGTCGTGTTTTTTCATCTGAAACGTGCTGCGATTTATATTCCAAAGCCACTCATATAATGCAGAAACACTCAAGCAAGCAAAACACCCGCAACGCGTGCACGTATTTGTACTGATGCAGAATGAGAGGCCAGTAGTATAGCCTAGCGCAGTACTAGTACGAGTACAGGAGACCAGTATCGGCCCGATACCGATACATGCCTACTTTTAATGTATAATTTTTGCCATGAAATAGCTTGTAAAGCTGATGTGGCAATACAATTAAATGAACTGTTAACTGTTAAAGTGAAAATATGGTCTTACACAGTAGCTGTTTTGAGTAACTTTTTTTGAGTAACTTATATTGTAGACAGTTATTCTGTCTATAGTTCTGACAGTTACTCCATCAATTGAAATAGTTTCACAGCAAATATACCACTGCAGAATTTAACACATAATACTGATGTTACCTTCCTGAATTACTCAGCGTTTTTGAATGAATCATTTGAAAAATTATTTAATAATCCTCACAGTCAAAACAAGCAACAGTCACTTGTTTCATTCCTGAATTAATTATTTTTTTCCCCCTTGAATGAATGAATGATTGAATGAATCGGTTGAAAAATAAATAAATAAATAAATAAAGCCAGTCAGTGTTTTGATTGAAATGGTATGGATGATTCACTCTTAAATCCAGTAACTTGTTTAGTTCCTGAATAAATCAGTGTTTTGAATGAATCAGTTGAGTAAAACTGAATGACTCACTCATAAAGGCAGTCATTTGTTTCATTCCTAAAATAATCAGTGTTTTGAACAAACCAGTTGAGTGAATGATTCAATAAGTCATAAAGGCAAGCTCTTTGTTCCTTAATGAATCAGTGTTTTGAATGAAATGGCAGAATCAGCAATTAACTCAAAGTCAGTCACTTGTTGCCACCTACTGGCATAACAATGTAATCTTCAGAAAGAGAAAAAAACACTTAATATTGTACACTGACTGACAAGCAGACTAATACAAACAGTGAAAAATCCCATGTTAAATATGAAAAGCACAAACGGTTAATTTGACATAGATTCAAGGAGTTACCTCCATGTTTAGCCTTAGAAATTATCTACTGTATTTATTTGTAGAATTGTCTTTTGTTATTAAATTAATTTTTCTCATTTCAGTTAATTTTCCCCCAGTTCAATTAATGTTATGTTATTCTGATTAACAATTAAAACAATTATTTACACCACACAATCAGCTTACAGTGCAAGGTGAACTCTGAATGGCCCCTGCATGTAAGCTTGTCTTATACATATCTAAACCGCAAATCTGCATCAGATGGATAGAGCACAAGCAATGCTGTCAAACACCAGAATCATGGCCCCCCCATGAGACTGAATGGGCTCCGTCCTCTCTCCTGAGCCTCCGATGGTGATTGGGGTGAGCATCTGGTCACCATGAGCAAACGTTCCATCTCCAGCTATCTCAAAGAGCACATCACATGCCCGAAACACAGACAGAAATTACTCATTTGAAACTTTCTCTCAGATCAACAGAGAGAGCAAAGACGCTGTGTGAATCCTCACCTAGTGTGCCAAATGCCCCCATATTTTTCATCTTTTTAGGTTGTAGAAGAGCATTTACATTGTATTGTCGTGATTTGTGATAAATCTCTCACAATGAAAAGCATAAGGGAATGAACTGCTCAGGACAAAAGCACACATGTATTAGGCTCTGAAATTGATAGACAAGCTTGTTTTTTTTTTGCATAGTGTTAATAAGTATGTCTAGTTTCTTCCGTTAAGGTGAGATTGACAGACACCTTTTGGACAAGATGAAGCCATAGCATTTACAGAAATGTTGGGTTTTGTATGGCTTGTTATTCATCACTCACTGTCATCCCGTATGATGTGTTTATTTCATTGATAATAACACTGTGATTTCAGGATTCTGGCGTGTGATTAAACTAACCTTTGGGTATTTGAATGACAATTGGGATCAGCGGGTTGATAACACACTTAGCGGAGCATTGAAACCTGCCTATTGTGGTTCAAGCTGACAGCAGACTGTAGTGGGGTAACTGACTGCTATCACCATGGTGACAAATAAACCTTAAATGAGTGTTGTTCAAAATATTGGTGCCTAATACAAAATTACCAGAACACACTGACTACTGAACCTCTAGATAACACCTTACTTGATTCAATTTTAATTACAATTAGATTGATTTCAAATTTAGTTTTCTATTATGCATCCCTTTTTATTAAAAAGGAGTATCAGTACCCATAGTTGTCAACTTGCCATGTAGTTTTCTATGTATTATTACATACACAATGTTAAATATCACATTCAAGTTCAGAACTTGAAAAAAAAACCAGCACGCTATTGTTTAGCGCAGTGGTTCTTTACTGGTCTTGTTTAAAGACTCAGATTTCGCAAACCAACACAGTGCCAAAAATGTGTATCACACAAAGCTAAACAAAAATGTCTTAAAAAACTGCACAGGACAGCACATTTTTTGTTTGCATTTTATTATTAGATTGTGAATAAAGTTATTTGCATTTAGAATTGTTTTTGCTTGCTGTTCACAATCCTACCAAAGTACACCTGTGACCCATTTCTGGGCCGTAAGCAGAGAACCACTAATTAAACAGATGTATGTTTGTTTTTTTACTCTAAAGTGATTTACAGTAGCCTATTATTACAGTGACATCATTTTTAAGCAAGTACCTCAATCATTTAAGTTTGATTTTATGAGGTCATTATGGATACCTTAATGACCGATTCTTTGGATCTTTCTTTTTCTTGTTGATCATACCATTTCCCCCATTCAACAACAAAACCTGCGTCCTTCCCTATGTAAAATGAGTTAAAATAAAACAGACAAGATGCAGTTGCAGGTACAAGCAGCTGGAGCGATAGGCACTGTCAGCTAACCTCTCCAAATGACCCTAAACAAGTGTCCTTCTATTGATTTTCTCCCTTAAAAGATGGAATCAGATAGTTGGTGAGATTGGAAGAGGACAAAACCCCTGTTTAACCCCATTGTTGTATCCTTCAGTTATCATTCAATATCCACAGGAATTTTACTTGCTCAAATCAAGAGGAAATATAGGATTTATACATTAGGGAAATAAAAGAAGCATACATTTTCTACAAATAATTATTCATTTAGATTTTTTTTTTCAATAATAACATTTTAATATTTACAAACTTGACATTTTTTAAATAATTATTGATTTTCACAATATCTAACAAATGGCCACGAGTAACCACTCTATTTTAATAGTTAAATGTCAGACTCACATTTTATCATTTTAAAAGACACAATGCAGTGTAATATGCATCATTCATGATAATCACGTAATGGCTGTTTACATATAGAAACAACACCCCATTAGTGATGTCGGCTAGAGTCAGAGAAACAAAGATACTCTGTTCTGCACAATAATCATTATAATATAATACATGTCAAGCAGCAGGTCAGGATTGTAATCAGCATAAAAAATCACCCAATTATACCAAGCTGCTCTGATTTGTCACATTCATTTAAACAGATATACAGAAAGAGAGAGCCAGGGAGTGTTGAATTCTCAAAAGAGTTCTGACATGTGGTATACGCCATATATTACTCATCAAGAGCAATGCTATAATTAAGTATATAAGTATAATTCAAAAGAACAAAACAGCCTCTTATTTTAAATTTAAATAAATACACTCCTTCACCTTTTTTCATACTAGTGCTTGAGGGACCTTAATTGCTCTTTGATGTCAGCTTGAATTCATGGGTAATTTTACTTCAACCTGTGCAGAAGTCAGCACAAGGAATTTTTTCACCAGTAGGTCAGGTAAACAAGTGGATTCACGGAAAATTACATGCAAAGGGAATCTGAGTTTATAAATTCTATTTTCTACAATGTATTGGTAGTGACTCAATGAGAATAACAGATACATTATAATGATAAATTGTGTCTTATGAAGATTAAGTGTAGTGTAATCATACAGAAATGAAAACACATTGAAGCTTTTCACCCCGTCCCCTTCATTTATGCTGTAATGCAAAAAAAATATTTCCAGAACTGCAGATCCTTACTGAGAGAATGGAAAGGAGGAGATTGAGAGGCCTCAGGCGTTTCCTATCATTATGGGGCAAATAGTTTTCTCCTTATCTGCAGGGCTAAAGCAATTATTGTACCACAATTTCTCCTCTGGCCACATTATGTCCAAACAGTAAAAAAATTAAAATAAAAATACTCCCATACTGACCTCCACCTCCCCCCCACCGCAAACACACAACAACCAGGCAGCATCCCTTGCATGTGTACCAAAGCACCGCATGACCTCATAAGTCTCAGTGGTGTCACAGGCCACTGGTTTAATCTAGTATGCAGGAGACATAGGAGGCTGATGATTTGCCCTTGCTTACCCACTCAGGTCCAGAGTTTGCACAGGTGACTAATTGCTGAGGAAATATGTTAATTTAAAGACTGGTGATATCTCCATTGAACTAGACATGGATGTTTTTACACATTTTCACGAAATCAGGACCACATTCATCAAATGGTTTTCTTCTTGTTTTCATGATATATTATTCTAAATTCAAGGCAAAATCCTATATTTATTTGTGTGTTGTTAACATTATGATGGGATGTTGATTCACAGTCTGTGACTTATTGTCCTCTGCCTTATACAGTGTGCTTTTATCTCTCCATTATCCACCTTGTTTTCCAACATGGAAGTAAGCTGTTTCTTGTGAATGTGTTAGACTTCAGATTCATTAGCTGTTATTGGTAAATAACTAAAAAAATACAGCAAAAATCTAAACATAATTACAGAACAACCTGTACAGATTAAAATGGTAATTTACAAAACAAACAAAATAAAAAAGCCACAGTACTGCTAAAATGTGTTTGTACCTTTAACATATACTGACAACCTCCATAATAACATAAAGAGAAAGCCAAATGACAAATCAAAATTCACGACAAGTAGCCTGAAGTAATAAACTGAAGTAAAGTAGTATGCTATCATATATAATCTGTGTATTTGTGTACACACAAATACAAATGCATAGTAACACATGACACTAACATAATACTATATATATTAATTAATCAACTTAAACACATAGCATAAACATAAAACTCTACATAACTTATTACAACAAATATTAAGAAACATAATTATGTAAACGAAATACCATCAAATGTGAAGCGACACCCATAAAATTCTGGGAATGTCATTTTGTAGTTTTGACTGTAAAATGACATATACTTTTTCACTTCCAAAAACATTTAACAGTATTTTACAGTTTTTCCTGTTACTATGTTTCACAGTTAAAATTACAATAATTTTGAAGAGTACAACTGTTTGTGCTACAAACTAGTGTATTTATCACAATAATACATTCAAATAATATGATAACAAATACCAGTTTGCAATTTTAAGCAGCATAGTGGACTGTTTTTGTACAGCTAAAATAACTGGAAGCAGCTGACACCGGAAGCCTCGCACATTAAAATAACAAATGTCCCACTCTTAAAGTAAAAAAATATGGAAACAGGTTGAGACAGTACAAACCCAATTCCAAAAAAGTTGGGACACTGTACAAATTGTGAGTAAAAAGGAATGGAATAATTTACAAATCTCATAAACTTATATTTTATTCACAATAGAATATAGATAACATATCAAATGTTGAAAGTGAGACATTTTGAAATGTCATGCCAAATATTGGCTCATTTTGGATTTCATGAGAGCTACACATTCCAAAAAAGTTGGGACAGGTAGCAATAAGAGGCCAGAAAAGTTAAATGTACATATAAGGAACAGCTGGAGGACCAATTTGCAACTTATTAGGTCAATTGGCAACATGATTGGGTATAAAAATGGCCTCTCAGAGTGGCAGTGTCTTTCAGAAGTCAAGATGGGCAGATGATCACCAATTCCCCCAATGCTGCGGCGAAAAATAGTGGAGCAATATCAGAAAGGAGTTTCTCAGAGAAAAATTGCAAAGAGTTTGAAGTTATCATCATCTACAGTGCATAATATTACAGAGAATCTGGAACAATCTCTGTGCATAAGGGTCAAGCCCGGAAAACCATACTGGATGCCCGTGATCTTCGGCCCTTAGTTGAAATCGGGTTTGTATTTACTTTAGCCCTATTCGGACGGGACTAGTTTTCTAAACTACGTTTGAGTTTCGATTCTTGTCACCTGACGTCTGCGATTTTCATGTACCAATTCGGACGGGACTAAATCTGTCTGTATTTTTTACAGAGGTGGGAGGGTCTGTTTTGTACATCTGGGTGTTTCAGAGATCACGCTCTCTGTATGCATGCATTGCTTATAGTCATTCGAAATTGATTACCATTAGTATAATCAGTTTTACTACAAATACCATGGTTAAGCTAAATGGCTAGTATAGCAAAACCATGTTAATGTGTGGTTACTTTAGTTTAACTATTTTATTTTCTTATTTGTTGTAAACCCATGTTTAATTTTCATAAAGGTACATATGTAATTAAAACATTATGTAATTGAGTGCAGAAATGAACGCGAGTAATCTTACCTGACGCTGATATTACAATATAGCCAGTCTTAACAGTTTACGTGATATGGCTCTTGATTTTATTATGTTTTTATTTTATTTATTTTTTCTGCTTTGCTGGGAGGCAAATATATCAAACACGGTAACGCGTTGTGAAAAAAAAATTATCACCGGCAATCACAGACATTCGCATTCGGACGGGATTCGTTTTCTCAGAGGATCACTGAGTTTGCTGAAAAACAGTAGGTAATTTGCTCTGGAATTATTACAGCGGTTGTGTGAGAAAAAAACAGACGTGGCAGATTCGGACGGGATTAAAATCACCAAGTACGTCTGTGAAACACAAATTTCTCTAATGACCCCCTGTAAAACTAGCCCCGTCCGAATAGGGCTTAAGAGAGCTACATTTGACTGGTGTCATCTACAGTATGTGCAGCAGGCATGAAATTCAGAGAAAGGCATGACTGTCGTTTTACCACATGCTCCATTAAACTCTAAATCAGCACCTTGTTTTCTTACAGGATTAATGAACAGGTTCAAAAATGCATAACTGAAAGACATACTGTTTCTGACTCTCATGGTGAAGCACTTACTGTCTCCCATGTGGAAAGCAAAATAAGGGCAGTCTAAGGGGATTCCTGTCAGTTCAGAACAGTAGCTTTTGAGACTTCTGACATCTTGTGATGACATATTATGACATATACTTTTGCATCAACTTTCTTTCTGAACACTGACTGTTTCTCTTTATTGCATTCTGAAGGCTGAAGCCAGGTGAAATAGAGGCACAGAAGTGGTGCCAAATTTGATAACACTATGGCAGATGGCTCTGAGGGACCACCATGGCAGTTATTTTTTGGGGGGCGGAGGGGGGGGGATCCTTTTTGTGTACAAAATGACACAGCATGTTGAACATCTGCTGAGAGCAGTAAATAAATAAATAAATCAATAAATAATAACATACGATGGCGATGTATCAGGCCAAGTTAATATCTTATGAGTGTGTGTTGTTTGCTGTCTCTATGTGACATCTCACACACGAAGTGCTAATTTATGATCAGTTTTTCTCACATTGCAATGTTTAACTTTGTCAGATTCATACTTATTTAAGTAGACGTAATTCTCCCCCTTGCCATTGTTTATGCATGTGCTCCATCTGCCAGGGAAGGGCTGGCTCACTTGTATAAAAGAAAGCCTTGCTGAACAGAAAGCACTTGCTGCCTTTGCTTTATCTTGAGAGCACAGAGGGTTTACTAATTAGAGTGTCTTTTGGAGAGAGACGGTGAGCCGAAACAGAGGATTGCGATATGGCTCTTGACGAACAGCCTCATCGGTATTTTGATGATTACCCAGCTGCCTATTGGTTGCATGTCAGGCAGTATGCAAAATCAAAATGACGTTTAATTTGCAGTTACATGACTGATATTTTAATTATCCTTCCACATCTGTCACAGCTCTCTGGCATCTTTATGCTTCCCTGATAAAACAATAATGCACAGCTATTCCGGAGATGATTGTAATTTGGAGAGGGGTGCACACCTCCTTCTGAATTTTATCCTCCTTTTATCACCCTTCATTCTCATTAAAATAACATCTTACGGAGTATATTTGCCCTTTGATGGCTTACCAATACAAATCTGTACTTAAACAGAAAATCTGCTTTGTTCCAATGCTTCTCTGAACCTAGGGACCATATTTCTGAGCTGGTGGCACAAGTTGTGCTGACACTTTATTATGTAACATTTAGCAGTGGAGAGTTTACAAAGTAAGCCAGAGCAAATTAACTACATCAGTAAACCCATCAAATGCAGCCCAGCCATCTCTATTATTAAAAATATATTGGCATGTATTATTCTTTGAAGCTATTGCACGTTTGAAATATTTATTTCATCATAGTCAACGGCAACCCTTTATAATGATCTGGAATGCCATGAATGTGCTTTTGATACAACACTTGTAAGAATAAAACATTAATCAAGTGGCTGGATGTTCAAATGTTCTTCTGAAGTTACCCTGTCCTTCATTCATCAGAGATAGAGAGCAGGGCATACTCCTTCTCCATCTTGTGCATTGAATTCTTGAAGGGCTGAAGCCAAGTCTATTCCCTGTTAGAGAGAAAGAGGAAGGCTGAGGGACAAGTAAAGAGGGACAAAGAATTCTTTATGGACCCTTTTTGCAAAACAATTTGAAGTTTTCTGAATGATGCCAACTCTGGAAAGTTTTATTTGGGGATTTTAGTAGCATGCATGAGACTCAGTAGTACACTATTCCCACAAACCCCTGTGCAGTAAAATATAGATTCTCAGGGTATAAACTTGACACGAGAACAGCAACCAAAGAAGTTGAACTCCTCAAGAGGAATGTTTTATAGGTCTATGTTGCATTTACAGACAACAGTTGTACAATGGCCCCTCCTTCTCAGGAAAGATTTAAAGGTTCTCTTCAAGACAAAGAAGTGTGCTAAGCTGCTGTCGCCATGCTGCGCTAAGTCTCTCAAAATGCTAAGCCTGCAGTTGCTACTACTGTAAGTGCTAAGTTATGTTGTTACTAAACTGCTAAGCTAAGTTGTTCTAAGGAGAAACAGGGAAGTTCTGCAAGAAGTGAATTTGGGGAGTTTGGAAACTGCAGAAGCAATGACGATTTATTTAAATAAAAAAATAATAATAATAAATAAATAATGCATCACCGAGGAGCCACTTGACTAGTTGATGATTCACACACTGAAGATTTTGTCTATTTAGTTTAAAATCAGAATTATGTAGCTATAAATAATTGGCAGTTCAAAAGATAAAGACAGACTTAGAAGGACTGAGAAATGTCATAAAACGGCTGGGCTAATATAGTGTGACTTGAGTGGGCTCATTTAAACATGTTAGCAGTTGAGGTTACTTGACTTTGTTGATGACAGAGACAAGCACTCAGATGATTAGCTGCTGTTCTTCAACAGCAGACAGTTATGATGAGACAGGATGCAGGGCATCTCACACTTAAAATTGAATATGCATATGTCAAATGAGGTTTAATCATTTGCATGCATTGTCAAGTGGGTGAAGAATGTATTAGAATAATAATCAGAAATCAACAGAGAAAGGGGAAGTTTGTATTTAACATCTTTTAGGTGGCCTGCTTACTTTGCTTGGAATCATTAGTTTCATCTCAGTAATAATATGTATTCTTTTCATGTCCTCAGTGTGCTGTTTCAATATGTTTAATGGCCCTGGATCAAGCCCCTGTAATTTTTCAAAGGGGATCATCCTGAACATGTGTCAAGTAATGACCATTTTCAATATCTGAATGACCTGCCCAACTCAATCCGAGCAGCTGAGTCCTTAGCCTTCTTCACGAATCGGCTAAAAACACTTATCTTATTTGACCCTCTAACTCTAGTCAAGTCAAGTCAAGTTTATTTGTACAGCACTTTTCACGATACAAATCATTGCAAAGCAACTTTACAGCAAATTAAGTTTCTACAATATTTAGTGGTAGCTTATCAACTCTAGCACTCTATATTCTAACTATATTCTTAATTCTTAAGAATAGAATCTATTCTATTCTTTAAAAAGGTGCCTCTTTTAGACTTACACTCTATTCATGTACTAACTGCTTGTTTTATTTAAAAAATCAAAAAACACTAGCTTCTCTAATCTTTTTGTATTCTATCTGTTTTATTTTTTTATTATACAAGTAACAAACACAAGAAAAGGCCTCTAACATTAGCTTGCTCTATTCTTTTTCTATTCGATCTGTTTTCTTTTTATTTATTATATAATACAAAAAACAAAACAAAAAAGCCTTGCTACGTGCAGGGATTGGCAGTATTTCAGATACATCTATGTAAATGCGTATTTGAAATACAAAATATTATTTTGTATTTAAAAGCCTTTGGAAAAAATCTAATGTATTTTGTATTTAAATACAATTAAGATGAGATTTTTTTGTATTTTCAAAATTGATTTCATTCATCAACTAGTTCAGACATGCACCCTCCCTCCAACATTCATCACATGAGCTGCAGCTGTACAGCTCCATTCAGCATTGGGTGAGCGACTTTACTGGAATAAGATAAGGTGAGGATGTCATGGTCAACTGTAATTTTTGATTCAAGTTAAAATAAGGCATCATTCAGATTTGCTTTCAGTTAACATGAAAGAAGAAAAGAGCAGCGGATAGTGTTATGCAATCAGTTTTGATAGTTATTTGGTTGTTGTTTTTTAATCAACTAGCTTGTCAAATGTGTTTAAAGCATTAGTGCATGTTAGGCCTGGGTGATATGACAATACATGTCGTGGTGATGATATAAATAGTGAATTGACTGAAATTTTTCAAAATCGTTTACATAGACCTCCCTCCAACATTCATCACATGAGCTGCAGCTGTACAGCTCCATTCAGCATTGGGTGAGCGACTTTACTGTAATAAGATAAGGTGAGGATGTCATGGTCAACTGTAATTTTTGATTCAAGTTAAAATAATGCATCATTCAGATTTGCTTTCAGTTAACATGAAAGAAGAAAAGAGCAGCGGATAGTGTTATGCAATCAGTTTTGATAGTTATTTGGTTGTTGTTTTTTAATCAACTAGCTTGTCAAATGTGTTTAAAGCATTAGTGCATGTTAGGCCTGGGTGATATGACAATACATGTCGTGGTGATGATATAAATAGTGAATTGACTGAAATTTTTCAAAATCGTTTACATAGATAGGCCTATCGGGGTAAGCGAATATATCCATGAAGCTTTTAGTGAGCAGGAATTATTGGAATGTTGGGGTGGAAAAAGAAGCATTAATTAATGAGCAATAGAATGTGATGTGCTTGGTGCAGAGTGGAACGCTGACAAGTAGGTCTACACTTTTGACTTAAAGGCCCTTTCACATGGGACGCGGCAAACGGTGGAATCACCGCACAGCTCCCGATTTTCTGTCGTAGTGGAAGCGTTTTGTGCAGTTGAAGCCTTGTTTATACTTTCGCCTGTCTCTACGCCGCGAATCTGCTGACTGCACGGTACATGGCTTTTATACTTGATGCGCTCGCCGTTGTATAATTCTGTGAAATGACAGGGGGCGACACGGAGTAATTGTTCTCCAAACCATCAGAAAGCAGCAGTGGGAGGAAGTTTGCTGGGTAGTTTGTCAAAGAGTCATTTTGTGAGAAGTTTGTGAATAAATGTTTATTTTCTTTTTTTTCACATATAAACTAATTAGGTTGTGGGTACTTTTGGAGGACACATGTGGAAATGTTTTTGAGTACACTTCTTAAACCCACACAAAATAATTTAAATAATCGTGTAAAATGCAGTAAACTTGAGATTATGATTTGTGACATTAGAACAAACCATATGAATATGATAACACTAAATTAAATAAAGCTTTCTTATGTTTTTTTTTTATTATTCATTTAACATGTTCTTTAAATTAATGTTTGTATTTAACATGGACCATTTCTTTATTCATTATTTCTGATATTGCAGGCTCATTTTGTAAATGTATATGCGTTTTAGTGCAAACTTGGTGCGTAGAAAAAAAAAATTGTCACATTTACAAAATCAGGTAATTGTGTTCACCCATCTATGCGAATTTATGTTTATGTAGAGACAAAATAATTAGGTTAATCACTGTCTGTCATCAACAATTTCATTTGTAAAGACACTGATGAATGGTTCACCACTAAAAATCTTTAGGTTTTGGTTTTATTGTTCGTAAAAAACAAAACAAACAAAAAAACCTTTGAGAAAACAGTTTATCTAAAATTTAAATTTTAAAATTAGAATTCATTTAGAATCACTATCTAATTTGAATAAACTTTATATACAACAAAATACACTTAACATTAAATAAATAATCTTTTTTGTTTTGTATTTCCTAAGAGGTATGTAAAATAAACACAAAAGTTTCTAAGCAGTTGTACACATCGAGATGTGTGTTTGTTTGTTTTATTCTCCAGAATAAGTCCAGATAGATGTCAGCCTATAGGGATACCTGCACTGGATGACCAATTTGTGTAAATGTATTTTGTGTATTTTCAAAATACAAAATACTGTATTTGTATTTAAATAAATTTTTTCACACAGTATTTTGTGTTTGTATTTTAAGTACATTTCCATGCATGTATGCCCATCTCTGGCTACATGTACTGCGTTAAGCTAACTGAGACTTCTTATAGCACTTGCATAGCATTTCTCTCTTGTTGATTTTGATTGCTTCCATTGTTCCTCATTTGTAAGTCACTTTGGATAAAAGCATCTGCTAAATGACTAAATGTAAATATTTTCCATTGCACGAACATGCCTGCATAAAACAAACTGCAATAGATAGATAGATATAGATAGATCGGCCAATGTGTTCTTACAAGAAATACGGAGAAAACAAATCTGATGGCTCATGGAATTGTTGGTCATGGAATTTATTCTTTGATATGAATATTTACTTGTTTTTTTAACTGCCCATAATTTAACTGAAGGCATCTGACCCCAAAGGTCTAATTTTATGTTTTTACTTATAATTTTTACTCCACAAATCTAAAAACATTAACGTGTCCACAGATCCCTCAACAGACACACAAAAAACTTTGGTATTCAACATAGCAATATCAGATCACTATTTTCCAGAGACACAAAATCACATGAATTAACCTCAAAACTGGTTTGTCTGACTAAATCTCACAAATGTTAATATACAGATGAAATGGCAAAATTAAAAATAGCATAGCCATTCATCACAATTGTTAAAATTTGTCACCTATGATCAAAAGGTCAAGAATAAAATTAATAAATAAGGTGGTGGGTATCTTTCCCCATCTCATCTTATACAAACCCGATTCCAAAAAAGTTGGGACACTACAAATTATGAATAAAAACAGAATGCAATGATGTGGAAGTTTCAAATTTCAATATTTTATTCAGAATACAACATAGATTACATATCAAATGTTTAAACTGAGAAAATTTATCATTTTAAGGGAAAAATAAGTTGATTTTAAATTTCATGGCATCAACACATCTCAAAAAAAGTTGGGACAAGGCCATGTTTACCACTGTGTGGCATCCCCTCTTCTTTTTATAACAGTCTGCAAATAATATAAGTTTATGAGATTTGTAAATTATTCCATTCCTTTTTTACTCACAATTTTTACAGTGTCCCAACTTTTTTGGAATTGGTTTTGTAGATAGATAGGTAGATGATTGATTGATTGATTGATTTCCTCCTACCATCACTAGCTCTCGAATATCATTCACATTTCCAAACATGGCACGTCACAATACACAAGAACGTCTCGGTTACGTATGGTAACCCTCGTTCCCTGAAGGAGGGAATGGAGACATCATGTCGGATGACCGACGAAATTGGGATCTCTCTTAGAGGGACCAATCTACTTCGAGTGTAAACTAAATGAGCCAATGCACATTGGCATGCGATTATTGCATCCAGCTGCTGCTGATCACAGCATGTGTATAAGTAGGCAGCAGATGCAGCGCATATTCAGGTTTTCGCTGAGGAGCCGAGCCGGTGACCCGGCCGCTCAGCGGTGGTACAGGAGCTGTGGCGACGGGACGTGATGTCTCCGTTCCCTCCTTCAGGGAACGAGGGTTACATACGTAACCGAGACGTGGGAATCAGCCGGCCCGAACTCTAGGCACGAATCATTGACCGAAAATGCATGCATGAAGCATGCTGAGCATGCTGCATACCCTCTTGATGGAGGCCAATGCCAGCAGGAGCAGAGTCTTCATTGAGAGGAACTTCAGCTCAACCGTCTGCAAAGGCTCAAAATGGGCCCTGCTGTAGTGCCGTGAGCACTAGAGTCAGGTCCCAAGAGGGTATAGAGGGCGGCCGTGGAGGATTTAACCTTCCCGCCCCCTTAAGGAACCTGACGACCAGGTCATGCTTCCCCAGCGACCTCCCTTGTACGGGGTTGTGGTTAGCAGCAATTGCAGCGACAGTGTGGAGGGTGGAGGGAGGGAGACTTTCAGGGTGGAGGGAGACAGCCTTCGCTCCAGCCCTTGCTGCAAAAAGGACAGCACAACTACGATCGGGCATCTTCGGGGGCCTTCTCGGCGAGAAGAACACCACTCAACGAACAGGTTCCACTTCAAAGCATAGGCGTGTCTCGTAGACGGTGCTCTCGCTGAAGTGATGGTGTCAACTACCTCTTGGGGTAGGCCACTCAGAACCTCCGCGTCCCGTCCAGGGTCCGGATATGAAGTTTTCAGAGGTCTGGACGTGGGTGCCAAAGGGTGCCCCGTCTCTGAGTCAGTAAATCCTTCCTCAGAGGAATCGGCCAAAGAGGTGCTGTCGCAATTCTCCCGGGAGCACAGCTCGGGAAAGCTCTGTCGGCTGCCCAGTTGAGCAGCCCAGGAATGTGAACAGCACGAAGCGACCTCAGATGCTTCTGACTCCAGAGGAGGAGGAGGTGGCGGGCGAGTTGCGATAAGCGACTGGAGCGCAGACCAACTTGTCGGTTGATGTACGCAACGGTCGCTGTGTTGTCCGTGCGGACTAGTACATGCTTGCCTCGTAAGCGCCCTTTGAGACGGCCCCGGGCAAGGTGCCCGTCCCCTCTGGGGACCCAGAAATAGAGGAATTGCTCTTTGTCAAGAATTTGGGTACCACCGACCGAAAGGTCAGTGGTGGAAAAAGATGAAAAGATTCTCCACCCGGCCCTCCTCCGCGGGAGGGAGTGGTGTGCTTACCATCTCCTGAAGAGCACGTCCCTCCACCTCTGGGTCGCCCGTCTCTGGGCTTCTTGCTCTCTCGCTTGCCACCAGGTTTGGTGGGGGCCTGGACGAGCAGGGTGGCTGCCCTGCGACCGGCTCCACGGCACAGCTTTGCTGGAGGCCGCAGGAGCGCTGCTCTTGTTTCGGCGATGGCAGGGGGGCCGCCCTCGGCGATGGCATCAGCTGCACGCCAGGGCAGGATGTACCTGATGGCCTCAGTCTGCTTTGGTCAGTGGAGAACCGCTGGGCAAGTTCTCCACCGTATCGCCGACAGGCCGGCCTGGGACACGGGGGCGTTCAAGAATCGTGTCTTGTCCATCTCACGCATGTCAGCCAGTCACAACTAGAAATGGTGCTCCCGGACCACCATAGTGGACATCGCACGACCCAGAGACC
>NW_015506742.1:224538-251833 GCF_001515645.1 Sinocyclocheilus grahami
CCCACCGCCTTTCTTGGGTACAATGAAGTAGGAGCTGTAAAACCCCGTCTTCATATCGGCTGGAGGGACCGGCTCTATTGCATCCTTCGCCAGTAGGACTGCGACTTCCGCCCACAAGACAGGACCATCGGCCGCCTTCACTGTTGTGAAGCGGATGCCACTGAACCTGGGGGGGGGGACGCCGGGCGACTGAATTGCATAGCCTAGCCTGATGGCTCGAAGGAGCCATCGAGACGGGCTGGGTAGCTCAAGCCAGGCTCCCAGACACCGCGCTAGTGGCATCAACGGAAAACCAATTGTGAGATCCAAAGTTTGTGTGCAGTATGTCCACCTCCTACATGTATTTGAAATACTGCCCATCCCTGCAGGAAATCATCAGTCTAATAAGGAGGTTGATTGGCAAAGTACCTTATGTATTTTGAAAATACAAAAATACTAAGATTAAATGTATTTAAATGCAAAAAGGTATTTAAAAACAAAATAGTATTTTGTATTTCAAATGTATGTATTTGAAATATTGCCCATCCCTGTAACTTATATGTGTTGAGTGCACTGAGTTTCCTGGCTTAATGCAAACTAAAAATTTGCCAGTATTTCATGGTGAACTCACAGCAGGTAAAAAAAAAAACTTTGTGTCTTTTGAGAAAGATGCTGAGCATAGCAGTAATTGCACTCAGCCTGGAAATCTCATATATCTTCTTTATTTTTTTATGTTCTGTGACAGCAAGTCCATATGGCATTCTTTATGGAACTATATAGGCAGAAAATTAGAAAAACTCAACAGATGTAAAGATTAATGCATGTTAGGGAGTGAAAAGAAGAAGGGTTTTTATTCTACAAATGCACAATTTCTTGCTCAGTAACCTGCTCTGAGCTTTACTACACAGGCTGAAGCCTTGCAATTGTCTTAAAAATTTTCTCAGCTAAACTTAATAATTTTTGCCTTGACTTGCCCATGGAAAAAATTAATGTATATTAAAGAAGAAAATAAAAGCACAGGCTATTTACAAATATTTGTGTGTGTGTGTGTGTGTGTGTGTGTGTGTGTGTAAATAGACTACATAATGTTTTTGTACCTTCTTAATAATGGAAGAAAGATATTCTGTAGCATTTTCTGTAAGTTTCCTAGAACATAATTAATACTGTTCAACACAACTCTTTCAGTGTTTTGCATCTCCTTTAGCATTCTTCTTACCAACTACAGGTAGATAAATTACACAATTCCATCTCATTATACAGAATAAATAATAGAATATCATGACCCTAGTCTCAGAGCAGGAGCATCTCTCTGACTCCATAGAGCTCTTTGCTCTGTCCGAATGATCTGTCAAACAAACCGCCTCCTCTAAGCACAGGCAAGGAGACGGCCCCTCTCTGTGATGAATCTGGCTAGGTTCTCAGTGAATCATAGGAAGCAGATTGGCCCTGCCAGCCTGCATACAGGCAGAGATATTTCAGACTCCTATCATCAGTGTAGCACCAGCAGATGTTTGAGACCCTTCGCCTCATTCATCCATCTGCCTACTTTTTACAGTTCTCTCTTCGTCAACCTCAGATGTTTCATTTTCCTCATCAGTGTTAAAGGGTCCTATTATGCTTTTTTTTACTTTTTCAACTTTAGTTAGTCTGTAGTTGCTGTTTGAGCATAAAAAAGATCTGCAAAGTTACAAAGCTCAAAGTCCACTTCAAAAGGAGATATTTTATTTAACAGAAATCACTTTTCAAAAACTACAATGAACGACTCGTTTGGACTACAACGCATATTTTCCGGGATTTGTAATATCACAAATATCGACGAATGGGACGAGACCTGGTTGAGCTGCACTAGAGAAGGCAACGAGTGTTATCACAATGTCGGAGACACGCTAGCTTTCCCAAGGCAGACGAACTTAGGCCCAATCCCAATTCTATTTTATACCCCTTCCCCTTCACCTTCCCCTTCCCATACCCCTCCGCCTACCCCTTCCCCTTGTCCCTTGAAACAGTGGGAGTGTCAAGGGGTAGGGGTGAAAATATTCCCCTAATAATTGGGACACCACTACTATGCCGTTACACGTCATCATACGTCGTCTAGCTCCTACAATACACACACCTATACTGGTGTGTGCATTAAAGACTTTAATTACCGTTCTATATTAATGCGTTGCTTACTGACACAAACACACACACACATATATATCGGAGATCGCGCAGCTCACACATCCAGGAGAAAAGAGACTTGTCAACGCTGCCCCACGACTTTTATTAATAACAGTTTAAATACTGAATAGCTACATTATATTTTCCAGCAACAAGAGGATAAAATCGCAGTTTTTTTAAGCTCTCTCGAATTGGCAATATTTGAGAAAAGGGTTTAGCGATTTATAATTATTGGGGGCACTAGTCCCCCTCAATGTATATGGTGGTTATCGCCCTGATCAGACATGAAAATATGTTGCGGCACTATCGTACAGTCTATAATGATATGACATTAATTAGCAAATATTAGCGATTTTTTGCAAACATTTGTTTGAGTAACACGACCGTAAATATGAACTCACGATTGAATGTAACATAAAAATGATTACTTTTCATTAAAATCTTTATTAATGCCAAAAATGCTTACATTTATGTGTCTTTTTGTTCGCTCGGGCAGCCATGTTGCCCCTGAAGCCGGTTTACGCTGAGATAATTCATACCCCTTCGTTTGAAGTGTGGTCCCGAAAAATCTTAGTTTGAAGGGCTGTCTGGACCTTCTCCTCCCCCTCCAACCAAAAGAGAATTGAGACACCCCTACGCCTTCACGTGAACACGGAGGGGTAGGGGAAAGGGGAAGGGCTAATGGGTAGAATTGGGATTGGACCTTAGAGTGATTACAATCATCCGGATCGCGCTCAAATTGATTTGATTTTGACGCAATATTTACACTGAAGCTGCAGCAGACGGCTATGGTGTAAGGGGCATGACATTTCCCGACCAGGCGCTGAGTGCTGCCAATCACAGCACACACTGGCCCAGCTAACCAATCACAGCACATTTCGTTTTTCAGAAGGTGCGCCTTCATTTGATACAGGAACTATTCGAGCCGTTCATGCCAGACTGGGGAGAGAGGTGTTGTAATAATGTAAAATATGTGAAAAAATTATGTGTTTTCGAACAACCTAGTATGAGAGCCTGTTCTAGTGTACCCCCAAAACAAAATCAAGACTTTGTAAAATAGCATAATAGGAACCCTTTAAGAGAAACAGAATTGTATTGTACAGATACATTTTGAAAAAAAAAATCAATTTCTTAAGAATTTTAAGTGGTTTGAAGGGTATAGGGTCAACTTTTCTTTGCATGAAAACAAAACCTTTTTTAATGGAATTTTAATGGTATAAGAATGTTGGGTAACACATTACTTGAAGGGGTGTGCATAAGACTGACATGACACCTTCATAATCATGACATGACACATGTCATGAATATGAAGGAGGTTTTATGCATGTTTATGACAACTGTCATTAAGTGTCATTCGCTCAGTTATGTCATTTTTAATGCAAATATGACATTATTTGACCTAACCCTAACCTAACCCTACCCCTACCCTTACCCCTAACCATAGCCCATAACAAAGACATCTCAAACAATGTAATCTTTGCATTAAAAATTACATAACTGAGCGAATGACACTTAATGACAGTTGTGTCATGTCATGATTATGTAGGTGTCATGTCATGATTATGAAGGTGTCATGTCAGTCTTATGCACACCCCTTCAAGTAAAGTGTAACCGAATGTTGAGCAAATAACTATGTCACACTGTAGTTTGTGGACTTCTCACTCTTAACTATTACCATTAATTTTGTCTCAATAAACTCCTAAATTGCTAGTTATTATTAGTTAGTAAGGTAGTTGTTATGTTTAGGTATGGGGTAGGATTAAATTATCTAAAACGGGTGGGCAATAAATTTTCCCAAGGGGCCACATGAGAAACTGGGGTGGTTGCAGAGGGCCGGACCAATAAACTTAACTCAGTTCTGTATAATATATTATATCTCTTTAACATGAGACCAGGCTGCGTGCTCCAGTTCAGTGAGACAGAGATGGCAGAAAGTGCGTCCTGTTTGTTTTCATTATTTTACAAAAGCACATAAAAATACAACCAAACAAGACGTGTGATGAAGAAAAATATTTAGACAAAATTAAGGAAAATAAATTAAAAAATAAGAATTTTTTTTTATTAGCTAACGTTAAAAAGTGTTTCCAGGTTACGCATGTAACCATGGTTCCGCAAAGGGAACGAGACGCTGCGTCGATTCGCTACAGGAACGCCTTCAGTGTGACCAAGCTCTGAATCACATGTGTAATCAGTCCAATGGATGGGTGAGACGTCACCGGCGGGGTGACGTAACGACCAGGAAGCTTAAAAGCACATGCGGTGGAACCGGCGTCAGCTTCTTGGAATGAAGCAAGCTCTGACAGGGATGCCGGAAGTATGGCCCTGAGACGCAGCGTCTCATTCCCTTCAGGGAACCATGGTTACATGTGTAACCTGGAGACATTCCCCTTCAGGAACTCGAGCTGCGTCGAAACGCTAAGGGAATGAGAATGCCCACGCCACCAGACTTACAAATCCCTGCCTAGTGTGAAAGAGCTCAGCTAAAGCGAGATAACGGAGCCAGGAGTGGCGCAGAAAGCAGGTAGGCACCTGACAAAGTCGGCAGGGACATCCCTTCCCAAAGGCCAATTTCAGAAGGAGTGAGGTCTTGACCTCCAACGGAGAGGGGAGATCAGAGGACTCGAGGCTATTGAATAGCATCCTGATCCGCCGCTTAGCATAAGCTTCTCTGGCCAGAGGCCTCAGCGCACTGCGGAATAAACGTAAAACCAGGGGGTGTCTGCTCACTGACTGGCCAACAACAGGGGCGCGGTAGGCCGCAATGGCCGCCATGTAGACCTTTAGGGTGGAGTGGGTCAACCCTGCGGAGAGACGGGCCTGCAGGAACTCCAGAACTGTACCAACTGGGCAGTTGACTGGGTCGAGCTGGCGGTCTCCGCAACAAGAAGAGAAAAGTTTCCACTTCAGGGCACACAGTTTCCTCATTGAGGGAGCTCTGGATTGGAGGATGGTCTCAACAACCTCGGTTGATAGACCGGTAGCTACGAGTTGTGCCCCCTCAGAGGCCACACCCACCCAGCTTTGACATAATGGAGCTTATAAGTGGACAAACAACACTAAATAAGACTCACAAACAGATAGTGACTGAAACACACATAGAGCACTTGCTGAATGACAGAAAGCTGACGCCGGTTCCACAGCACATGCTTTTAAGCTTCCTGGTCGTTACGTCACCCCGCCCGTGATGTCTCGCCCATCCATTGGACTGATTACACATGTGATTCAGAGCGTGGTCACGCTGAAGGTGGTCCCGTAGTGTTTCGATGCAGCTATATGCATATATACATATCAGGGTTGTGCGGTGGTGTTCTAAAATGAGGAGTCAAAGTCCTTTTTTTTATCAAATGTAAATTCCTCTCCCAGTCATGTTCTTGGTTAAATAAACATTACTTATACTACCAGGGGGTAGGGACTATTTTATATTTTTACATTAACAACGTAATCAATATTCTGTTAATTAAAGCCATGTATGAATCTCATCAAGTTAGTGTTTTTTAAAGCATTTTACATTTATTCCAAAATAATAACTCAAGGCAGTAACAATTTAAACAATATATTTTATTTGTCAACTTATGTTCAGCTATACTTTTTAATAGTTAACTTTTAACTATTTTTGAATTATTCGGTTCATCAGTCATCAAAGCTCAGTATTGGTCACAGACAGAGATTTACTTTAAATTTCACCAAGCTGATTAGGCTACTCACTAGAAACCCCCCATGTTTTCAGGCCATTTTAAGTCTTATTTTGATATAACAAAGTGATTATATCTACGTGTATGAGTTCTTTACTTACTTTTTTAAATAAGTCTTTCCATTAATGCCAATATATTGTTAATTCAGACTGATTTGCGAACGCTGAACGCTCATGGACACAAGAGGTGGGATTTATCACATGAACCAATCACAGCCAAACATAACCAGTCAGATCCAATCATATCGCGATTGAGGCATTGTCTCCACTCATGTGATTTCCCCCATTCATACAGTCAATTCAAATTCACAGCAAATATTTTTTCCTTACCATAGTTTGATTTTCCTCAAAACATCACTCAGTTTCAGGTTCCACATGTGAAGTTATGTTTTATTGCATAGTTTCTAGAGGTTTAAGGAGTGTAGAATGTCAAAAAGACTGAAGCTAAAAAGTATACCATTTAAAAATTTAGAACCAACAGAATATCACCCTCAAGCTGTCACTTTATATCAGTGTACTTCCTTAAAAGTAATTAACCTGAACTGGTATGTTTGATTGGCTGAGACATTTCCCCACACTATGGGCCCTATCATACACCCGGCGCAATGCGGCACCAGACGCGACGCAAGAGTTTTTATGCTAGTTTCAGCCGACGCAGTTATAATTTTCATGTCCTGCGCCCATTTTGTTTAATAGGAAATGCATTTGCACCCATTTGTGCGCTCATGGGCGTGCTGGTCTGAAAACTAGGTGTGTTCAGGCGAATTGTTGGCGCGTTGCTATTTTGAGGCAACTAAAATGAAATGCGCCATTGACCAACTAAAACCTTGTCTAAAGTCAATGGCACAGTAGTTTTTTTTTGTTATTTAAAGAGCACGTTGGTATAGGCGGGTCCACAGCGTGCATACACTTTGCTTATGACACACACAGGGATGCACAGCAGCACACAAGAATGCCAAATAAAAATTTAAAATTAAAGGATTACAATGTAAAATATTATTATTGTGTAGGCTACATAAATATAAAAATGCCTACATGTCATAATGGATAGTCATTGCATGTATCAGAATTAGGCTACCTATTTGCTCGCGCACGAGCAGCTCCGTTTCCTCTCTAGAGACGCGTTCTGTCTTTGCGCTTGCAAATTCCGCCATGTAAATAGCAAATCCGCCATTGCACGAGTGCAACTGACTCTTAAAGGGAATGGGTGATGAGACTCTGATTGGTTTATTGCACGTTATGCCCAAAACACGCCCATTACTCATTAAGAGAATAGGGACAACCGTTTAAGACCATGCGTCGGGCGCGGCGACTGTTTTTTCCCATCGTTAAACTAGCAAAAGTGGAGTTGGACACGCCCTAAGTGCACCTGCTCCGTGCGCTTTAGACCATGCGCTTAGATCATTAAAATAGGGCCCTATAAGTAAAAAAAAAAGCTACTGTTTAAAAACAACATCGCACTCTTGTTTATATGATTTTGATTAAATATTTAAATTAAATGTTTAAGATATAATAATACATACAACCAATTGAACTTTTCACACAGCACTTAACCTCACTTTTAACCCCAGGTAGAGGAATGTTACTCACTTGTAAATTAGAAGTGGGGTTAGCACCACGTTTTATCTGGGGTTATAAAACCCTGCTCTGTGTGCAGTGTGAAACAATGTGGTGTTAGAATGTTACGGATAGATGCTCAGCAACAGACACCCAATTGCATGCTTCATATTCACATGCTTTGGACAATTATAGAAACACCACACATTGTATAAACAGTCGTTTCAGTGTTTGAGGGGAAAAATGTCAAATGTCAATGGTAAACATGTTCTATTAGTTTAATTCTTAGCTTAAGAAAAATGGTTCTAAACAGTACCAGCAAAGGGTTCTTCGTAGGGTGACCAGATTTATCATGGTGCAATGCGACCATATAAATTATATATATATATATATATATATATATATATATATATATATATTAGTGCTGTCAAACGATTAATCACATCCAAAATAAAAGTTTTTTTATTTACATATGAGTGTGTACTGTGTATATTTATTATGTATATTTAAATACAAGCACATGCATGTTAATATTAAATAAATTTATATGTAATTTAAAATATAATAATACAAATAACACAAATTGCTAATCAGCCAATCACATGGCAGCAACTCAATGCATTTAGGCATCTAGATGTGGGGAAGCCGACTTGCTGAAGTTCAAACCGAGCATCAGAATGGGGAAGAAAGGGGATTTAAGTGACTTTGAATGTGGAATGGTTGTTGGTGCGAGATGGGCTGGTCGGAGTATTTCAAAAACTGCTGATCTACTGGGATTTTCACGCGCAACCATCTCTAGGGTTAACAGAGAATGGTCTGAAAAAGAGAAAATATCCAGTGAGCGGCATTTTCAGACGAAAATGCCTTGTTGATGTCAGAGGTCAGAGGTCAGAGGAGAATGGGCAGACTGGTTAGAGATGATAGAAAGGCAACAGTGACTCAAATAACCACTCGTTAAAACCAAGGTATGCAGAATACCATCTCTGAACGCACAACACGACGAACCCTGAAGCAGATGGGCTACAGCAGCAGAAGACCACACCGGGTGCCGCTCCTGTCAGCTAAGAACAGATAACGGAGCCTACAATTTGCACAGGCTCACCAAAATTGGACAATAGAAGATTGGAAAAACGTTGCCTGGTCTGATGAGTCTCGATTTCTGCTGCGACATTCAGATGGTAGGATCAGAATTTGGCGTAAAGAACATGAAAGCATGGATCCATCCTGCCTTGTCTCAACGGTTCAGGCTGGTGGTGGTGGTGTAATGGTATGGGGGATATTTTCTTGGCACACTTTGGGCCCCTTTACCAATTAAGCATCGTTTAAACACCACAGCCTACCTGAGTATTGTTGCTGACCATGTCCATCCCTTTATGACTACAGTGTACCCATCTTCTGATGGCTACTTCCAGCAGGGTAATGCACCATATCTCAAATCATCTCAGACTGGTTTCTTGAACATGACAATGAGTTCACTTTACTCAAAGGGCCTCCACAGTCACCAGATCTCAATCCAATAGAGCACATTTGGGATGTGGTGGAACGGGAGATTCACATCATGGATGTGCAGCCGAAAAATCTGCAGCAACTGCGTGATGCTATCATGTCAATATGGACCAAAAACTCTGAGGAATGTTTCCAACACCTTGTTGAATCTATGCCACGAAGAATTAAGGCAGTTCTGAAGGCAAAAGGGGGTCCAACCCGGTACTAGCAAGGTGTACCTAATAAAGTGGCCAGTGAGTGTATATACATAATAAATAAACACAGTACACATATAGTATGTAAACAAAAACTTTTATTTTTGATGCGATTAATCACGATTAATCGTTTGACAGCACTAATATGTATATATCTACACACACACACACACACACAAATGCACACAGTTATTTTGTTACATACAAATAAAGAAGCAAATTGCAAACCATATGAAAAATACAACATAGATACAAATTAAATATTAAATAAAGTCGTTTTTCTAATAGTTGGTTTATTTAACATGTATACATTTATTTAACATATTTTGTTGTTTGATTAACAACACTTCACAATGTTAAGCATAAACCCTAGTAATAAAAAAAATATATTTGTTACTTACATAGTGAAGAAGAGGAGAGTATCCTTATCTGAATAGAGCTGGTCACTACATGTTCCCTTAAACTAAAAAGAGAAAAGACATAGGAAACCAATTAGCATTTGAAAGTTATCATTTATAGACATTTTAAGAAATAAATTATTTACTTGTTGAGAGTGTGTTGACAGTCTGTGTAGTTGGATGGCTGAGCTCCAGAAAATCAGTAATAAGGCATCTTAGAGTGTAGCCTCGGTTAGGGTTTTACATTAAAACAACAACAATAACAACAACAGCAGCATGTTGTGTGAATTAAGTATGTTTTTATTGGCATGCAAAATTGTCAGTGCTCTTAACAACAGTTATTAGCTGAATACATTAATGAATGACAATTGACACTGAACATGAATAAATACATAAAGAAGTAAAACACAAAATAAGAAGTGATGAAGACCAAGATTCAGTGAAAGAATCACAATCCAATCAATATGATGCCTTTAAGTCCATAATTTTGGTGTAATTAAGTGGCGATTTTTCTCTGCAGATGATGAAATGTTTGTTTGGAAATCAGTTACAATTTTAAAGTTAAATTTGTATTTAAATTTAAGAGTAAAATAATTCACCTGTTGAGAGTGTGTTGACAGTCTGTGTAGTTGATCACTGAACTCCAAAAAAATCAGTAATAAGGTGCTTTGACAGTTACAGATAAAAAAAATAATAAAAAAAAGACGGGAACAAAGAACCCTTAACTCTAACACAAAGAACGATTTCAGCATAAAAGTGTTCTTCAGAATGCTATGGTTCTAAATAAAACCATTACTGCATGTAAAGAACATTTAAAGAACCATTTTTTTATATGTCAAATACTGTTACTTGTTCTTCATGCTGAAACTTAAGTGTTACTCAGAGTTGAAAATTCACTCTGAGGGAAATGATCTCCTCTAAAGCGCCACAATTTTACACACACCACAGACACTGTGGACTTCTAAAAAGCAGCGTACAAAAGGCCTTTCTTTTTATATCACAGAGGCTCCAGCCAGGCTTATGGTGAACACATAAATTGGCCCGCCACATCAGTGCTTCATCCTAAAATTTCTGCATTTTCAAGTAGATTATGTTGAGAACTTCTTAAAATATGTACTTGACCCATTGTTTAAAGCCTGCGAGCAGAAAAAAGCGCATTCTGTGTTATTTGGTGGAAAAGGAGAGGCAACTAATTGGATCTGCCAACTCCGATGAGTTCAAAGAAGTGTTAATTACTCTGATATAAACAAGATTATAAAGTCCTGCTGAGAGCCCCTGTCCCTATCACTCAGCGCAGCTTCTTTCTTCCTCTGAGGACAGATATAAAGAACTAAGGAGCATGGAGGAGAGATGGAATGAGGGCGGGGAGAAAGAAAGAGAGTAAATTAGGCAATAAAAGAACAGCATTTTTCACACAAGGGTGTGGAATGAAACCGGGCTGCAGTTTGAGTCCAACTCTGTTCAACGTATACATTCATAAGTTAGCAGTGCTTCTGGGACAATCAGCAATTCTGCAGTGACATTTCCCCACTATGCAGACAACCTGATGATCACAGGAAATCAGATACACCTTCACGCTGGGAAATTCTGCCCTATAACATACCCTACTCTTTGACTACCTTAAAAATCAAAGCATCAGGAGAGATTGGTCTTGCAGTGAATGCAAAGAGAGATCCCTTTCCAGCTTTGAGTAACAGCTAAATTCACAGATGTTCCAGCCACAATTTTGTGTCACAATATACATATCTTTGGCCATTGTTAAAAAACAAATGTAAAAACCAGAAGAGAAAATAACTCTAAACAGAAAGTGTGACCTGGCAGAATATATCTGCATGGTCAGGCATATAAACCATAGATGAATGATATAAAGTACAAGCTCATTGATTACAGTAGAAAGTGGCTTCAAAAGAAAGTCTGTGCTCATTGTGACACTGATTAGGTTCAGACAGAGGCCTGCTTTCTGCTTCACTGTAATACATTTAGGAATATTGGAGACAGTTAACAAAACAAAAACAAAAAAAAACTCTGAAACTTCATTTACCAAAACTGTCAGTAAAAGATCAAATATAGGTGTTACTGGGGGAGGACAGTCAAGCATATGTTGCAGCAAAAGTCATATTTCAGCTGCACACCCTCAGAAACTACTGCTGCTTTGATCATCATATTCAAGAGTTGTCTATATACATCTAGAGTCTTTAAACATTATTTATTTATTTAATTTTGTCACTGCTTATTTTGCACATTAAAGGGTAAGATTTTCAACCAGCTTTGAATTGTTACAATGTTGGTAGTATAAGTAAATGAACAATATGTGTTGCTTTTCCATGTTACCTGCATCAAGATATCCCAGTTTATTTGTCAGCAAAATTTTTGACATGTCCTGGGGTTTTGTGAAAACTACAGGTCGTATTTCTTCATTTTTGGATCCCCGATCATAGATAGTCAGAGCGAGTCCAGTGCATTTTTTTTTCTACCTTTTATCACCACAGCCCCTTTTATCTGTTTTCTCATGTAGGATAGATAGATAGATAGATAGGTAGATAGATAGATAGATAGATAGATAGATAGATAGATAGATAGATAGATAAAATATGTTCTTGCATGAATCGTTTCCACTGCATAGACAAGCAGACTTTTATTAAAACCCCATTTTGCCAGCAGTCAATTACCCTTTTAATGTGCATTGATAAATATTAGAGGGCAGCTACCAGTCACTGGGAAGCACAAGTGCAAGAAAGAGGCCAAGAGGAGCAAATCCTAAATGAAGCAAATCCTGGTGAAGATAAAGTCATAGTAGTGATGGCTGCTCAAAGCATAAAATGTTCCATAGAGTTAAAAAATAAATAAATAAAGCATGAACAATTGAAGTAATCGAACAGAGTGATTGTGCATTCACTCGGGGAGTGGCTCGGAGGGTGACCCGGGGCGCTGTCTTCCATCTTTCTACTTTTGCCCAGAGGATGACTCAGCTGCCGTTTGCTGTTGACTGACAGGATTAATGAAGCTCTTCACAGCCCAACCCGTAGATCAGCGCCTGTTTGTGAGAGCACAAAAGCTCCTGGCACACAAGGAGGAAGAAAAGAGAGACTTTCATTAGAGTTTATTATTCTCTAGTCCCCCACGTCAGCTTCACTCCAGAGTGAAGAGTCCTTTAGGCTCCATTTTTGGCACTTAGTGCACATGTGGATACGGCGCGTGGTACCACATGTGGAGGGTGCTTTAAAGGGGGCTTGTAAAGCTCCAGCTGCAGGCAACATTGCACCATAGTATGAAAGCAGAGATCAATTTCCCCTAATGATACAACGATTGCTACGTGATGTCTCATTTCCATCTATTCACTCTCACGCACATAGAAAAAGAGGGGGGGGGGGGACGACCATAGGACATCTTTCTGAATGTCTCCATTCTCGCCTTTTAAAGCTCACTATGAGAGTGTACTGAGCCACTTCCACAGTGAATCAGCCTGTTTAAAGACAGATAAGTCAAACGGATCTGGCTTTTAAATATTTAAATCTAATAAGAAATGTTTTTCTTTAAGAGTAATTTTATTTTGAGAAATCTGCTATAAGTTATGAATGCAGCATTCTTTTCTGTGTTGGCTTTAATAAGTTCAAAAACATTCCCCAAGGCTATGTGAAGGTAATTTCAGATGTTTTGACTGAAATTGGGGGGTTATGCATGTCAAGAAATTTGATGCACTGATAAATCAGTTACTGCTGTGATTGGTTTAATGGTTTTTAGCAAGGACATGCTTGTGAAAATGACTGCTAGTAGACCCTACGGGTTAATCTTAAAAGCTTCAATAAAAAATAAAACTGCATATGAATAGTGCCAATATATCTATATTAAAATATGAGCATGAACAATAATATTTTGGGAGCTAAATGATTTAAAATGTGCACGAAAATGTATGTTCTGTCAATAAATGGAGATGGATTAGGTAACAGTAATTCTGAAATAAGGTTAAAAAAAAGTATGCATCAATTGTGATTATGACACTTTTGGTTCACCAAAAACAAAAACACTGTCATGAAGATGGAACAGATTAATAAACAGACTGAATGAAATTAAAGGAAAAGATGCATTAGCAGTTATTCTTAATAAAGGAAAGAAGAAGAAAAATAACTCATTACTATGTTAAGTTATGCAAAACAAGTTCAAATGAATTACGGGGAGCCTAATAAATCTTTCATTGTAATCTGATCACCCCTGAGACAAATGGAGGATTATAACATTAATGTGACACATCAGATAATAGGAGAGCTAATCAGAGAAAATTTTAAGCTAATTGTCTTGGTTTTCTTGTTCCTGCCTCACAGTCACGTACTCTCTTCAAAGATAAAGGATGCAGCATCTGAATCATCACATGCTTCCTCCTCCGGCTTTGAAGTGATCAATTCAAACTATGAAAAATGATCAACATAGCAACATCATTGTGATATGAGTGCATAATGCCATATTTTGGTCTCTGTCCGGCACTTCATCCCTTTCGTTCTGTTGCGTTCAGAAAATAAATAAATAAATATATAATTCAATCAAAAATCTCAAGTAATTTGTTAAAACAAAACATAATCACCTGATTCTCCCATTGGACTGATTTATGTTGTCCCCACAGGAAAGTGGTGCATTATGCAGTCCAATTGCACAAGCAGATGTACATCTTAAACTAGTGGAATCCAATTGAGACAGGTAAAAAAAAAAAACACTACAAAATTAATTGACTGAATAAACAATATGTGTTGCAATACTTCAGTCTGTTATGCTGAAATACACTCATTAAAAACTTTGCGTTTGAGTTTGCGTTTCATATATGCAGGGATCTCAACCAGCCAAGAGTGACTGATGAACCCTCCTGAGCTGAATTTGAGAAATTTGCCTTTCAAATTCTTACCCAGAAATTAGCCCAATAAAAAGGTTGCTCTTGGATGCTAAACACGTATGTTGGAGCCAGGGATCTCCGTGATTTTCAGCTTTTACACAATGGTTCCCTGACTACCCCTGGGATATCATCATTCTATCAGTCAGGCCTGAATGTCCGCCAAGCTACTGGCAGCAGGACCTGGCAAGAGCTGAGGGCTCCAGGACGACTGAGCAGGTTGCATGTCATAAGTGGCGGATGCTCCAGAGGAAGGCAGTGAGGACAGCGATCCGGTGCATTAAATGTATTAAAATACCCAGACCCCGCCAGAAAATGAAATCAATGAATGTGCAGCGTGGCTACTCAGACACATTCAGAGAAAAGGTCGACATTTTAAAATGACTGGCTAATAGAAGTAGTATTAGTACTGCAATAATAAAAGGCATTCCTGAATCTGGAATTTGTTAGGTTAAAATGCTCCAGCTAAAGCATATGATGTGTGCCTGTGTCAAGTGGCATAAATATGCCTGAATGAATTAATGGTTTCACCTCAAATGTCATCTGAAGCTCTGTGCAGCCCAGCTGAGGAGCATATGAACTCTATTAACCTGCAGACATGTCCAATGTCTTTCTCAGACCTGTGAGACATTCAAACAGAAACGCACCCACAAAGAAATTCTACTCTATATGATAATATGGCCCTGAAACATCTATTCAAATAATATCTGGATGAGATGAATGCTACTGTTAACCTGTCATTGTGTTGCTTCACAAGACCACATTACAGCATACAGCAATTCACTGCACCTGGAAACTCAAAGAGTTTCTAAAGCATACATTGTAGTAAAACCTCAGAACCTTTACTTTGTATGAACATTTTGATTCATCAGTTCATCTCTTCATTGCTGAAGTGTGGAGCTCACAGAGTGAAAGGGGGGAATTAAGTATGCCATCCCTCTATTAGCCATGTCTAGTGACATCAAATACTTCTCTACATAGCTGGTTATTATTCAATGAAATGTAAGAATGCCAGATGTGTTGGCCAGTTTTTACTTTCTTAATCGCCACTACTCGTGTTGGCACGTTTTCTGTACTTTCCTCTGGGCACTATGGAAGTACATTTTGAACCACCAACACCAACACATGATCCATCTCAATTAAATGGCAAGCTATTATATTTTACAGACTAGAAGTGTAACTGGTAGCTTAAATGAAATGTTCTTTCTGTCCTGTCTTGTTTAAAAGACATAATTATTCCACTTGGTATTGAAACTATTACTCTTATTGCTGAAAATGCACCCGCATAGAACATGGCCTGTAAGTAAATCAAATTGATTTGTGTTTTAATGGGCAATTTAAAAAAAACATTTATTCCCTACAAATATATCTGCGAAATAAAGGAAACCACATTAGATAATTTCTATATTGCTCAAAATACATTCCATTTTGGCCCATTTGCAGAGCTTCTCTCAAAATAGATAAAACTGCACAATGCAACATTTCTGAATTAGCAGTTCTTCAACTGCTGCTGAGCCACACGGATAAATCAGAGTAAACGTTAATAACTGAGTTGAAAAAAGGATCACCCCCTCCTAAAAATGACTTGTAAACTCAATCAGGTGTAGCTAATCACCTTCTCAATGGCACACAAAGCCACTTGACTTTCAGCTGTGATCAGCTGTGGTCATTTTGATTAGCTTAGCATGACAAGAGCTTTTATGGAACATTTCAGGCCTTGGTAGTGCAACTGAAGCAAACAATCAACTATGGGTGGCAAGGCACTGTCAAAAAATCTCCGGGATAAAGTTGTTGTTTGAGACTTGACATTTCAAAGGCTTTATCAATGCCTAGAAGCACAGTGAAGTCTCCTCCTAGTAGAGTGGAGCGTAGAGTAAGCATGAATCCCATTTTTCCTGTCGATGATTCTTCCAGAAACGTGCATGCCGATGAGCTCCTGAGTTTATATCTTAAAATTCTGCAAAATTAGCTTTAAATCCTGAGTTTCATAATTGAATCTAATTATTAAGTTGTTTAGTACTTGGATTCCACTTGGACATCGAATTAAGCACTGTTGGTCAACTTTGATTAACCATGTTTGCCATGCTTTACATATTAAAAGAGGACAGGCACAAGTCAGGAGACTTGACATTTCAAAGGCTTTATCAATGCCTAGAAGCACAGTGAAGTCTCCTCCTAGTAGAGTGGAGCGTAGAGTAAGCATGAATCCCATTTTTCCTGTCGATGATTCTTCCAGAAACGTGCATGCCGATGAGCTCCTGAGTTTATATCTTAAAATTCTGCAAAATTAGCTTTAAATCCTGAGTTTCATAATTGAATCTAATTATTAAGTTGTTTAGTACTTGGATTCCACTTGGACATCGAATTAAGCACTGTTGGTCAACTTTGATTAACCATGTTTGCCATGCTTTACATATTAAAAGATGCAATTTTTTTTTGTCTGGGTCAGGCAGAAATGTCAAGTAAAGAGAGGACACGAAAATACAGGGAAAGACTCAATGCTGACCAAGCAAGGAGAGAGGAGGTCCTGAGGGAAAGGAGAAAAAAGCAAGGAGATCATGCCAGTTCACACCTTCTATAGGGAAAGATGAATGTCTAGGCCACAACCTGCATAGTGTAACTTCAACACAGGATACTATTATCAAGAGTGTGAGGCTGAAATGAACAGTTAAAAAAATCTTAATCATTATATATTTTTCATTAACAGGTATAAAGAGAAGAAATGAAGAGGACAACTCAAGACATTCAGTGTGCACGCCCTTCTTCCTTCAAGACAAGAGAAAATGAGAGAGATGTGGAGAGAAGCACAAAAGAACTACAGAAAAATAAAAAAATAAGTGAATGCCATTATGAACCTGACCCCTCCATCTCTTGAAGCATCACTGAATGAAGATACTATAAATGAATTGAATTCATTGAATGTTTAATGCATATAAAATACACTTTTTTGCATTGACAAATTGTGGTGTGGTGCATTTCATCATATAATGTGACACTATATCATTTGGTGTGACAATCAGAATTGTGGCAATAAAAATACTTTTTTGTTATAAACCATAAAAAAAGTCAATGGAACAAAAAATAAATAGTATCAGCAAGACTCACAAGCATTTTTTTTATATTAAGCCTTACAGTTCTGCATAATTAAAGGCGTGGCCACTTGAGTGACTGTCACCACCGTCGAGCTAGGTGTAGAGGTCTGCACGGGCTTTAACGTGAAGCCCGAACCCGGCCCGTACCCAAGATCGTCTGACCCGACCCGAGCGGCACAGTTAAATTTAGAGCCCGAATCCGAAATCTTTTTTTTTTTTCACACAATGGATAGCCAATTTTTTTTTTAAATGCTGTATTCCTCAATTGCATGCAACGGTCAGTAAGCAAATACATGTAAAGAAACAGAATCATTAAGGCTCGGCCAGTTCACAAGGCAAAAGAAAAAACACTTGAACTTGAAGATTATGAACATCAGGTGCAGCAGTCACATCAATTCTGCAGAGAGAATGGTTGTATACGACAAGACGATAATTCTTCCATCATGAAAATTATGGTCATTTTCGTCATTTGAGACTTGTTAGCATTCGGCCTGCTTTATATCAGACACAGAGATGCAGTGCGGTAAGATCGCATTTATTTGAATTAATTATATCATTTATTTGAATTAGCGCGCGCTAATCTCTCTCTCGCTACAAACAATGAGGCTTAGTTCCTTCAAAAACAGCGATTTTACCCCCTCATTGCAGAGAAATATAACGTTGCGAGTCAGTAGCCTGTCGAAGCTATTTTACTAATAAAAGTTTCCGTGCTGTGTTGTCGTGTGCAATAATGTGTGTGCGTGCGTCTATGAAAGCAGCGTAGCCTACATAGTTTTAGTTTAGCTATAAACCCGAGCCCAACCCGAACCCGAAGCTATTCATTAAACATTAACCCAAACCCGAACCAAAACCTGAAAGTATTTCGGGACCCGTCGGGCTCGGGTCGGGTAGTTTCAGCAACCAGCTCCCGCCTCTTTGCCCATTTTCGATTATCCGGGAGTGATGCGCGGTGACGCGCTGCCAAGATGGTGATGGCCGGCTCCGCCTACTTTAGGCTTCAAAAACGCTCTTCGGAAACCTACGGGTGACGTCTTAGACACTACGTCCATATTTTTATACAGTCTATGTTTGGGTCATTGTCATGTTGGAAGGTAAACCTTCTTCCCATTGACAACTTTCTGGCAGAGGGCAGCAGATATTCCTCAAGAATTTGATGGTATTTTGCCCCATCCATTTTTCCTTCTATCCTGACAAGTGCTCCAGTCCCTGCTGCAGAGAAACACCCCAAGAACAGGACATTACCACCCCCATGCTTTACTGTAGGAATGCTGTTATTTGGATGGTGAGCTGTATTGGATTTCCACCAGACATATCGTTTGGTGTTGAGGCCAAATAATTCAATTTTAGTCTCATCTGACTCAGAATCTTCAAGGTGTGATTTGGCAAAGCTCAGTCATGACTGCATGTGGCCTTTCTTGAGGAGTGGCTTTTTTCTTGCAACACTCCCATACAAGCCACGTTTTTGGAGAATGTGTGATTTTGTTGTCACATGCACATGTAGCGCCTTTATTCCTGGACCAGTGATATAAGCACTAACATCTTTCTAGGCTCGAACAGGGGTTGCTTAAGGAGAGTGAGTCAGATGAACAATGAACTGATTTATTGCCAGAAACAGCAATGTAACAGACACAGCCTTAACTTGGTATATAAATGATTAAATAAAACGAAGAGCTCTTCAAAAGAAAATAAAAAATAAATCAAACAGAACCTTGTTAAATTTAGTTCTTTGTCCTTATATATATATATATGTGGGTCTGAGTCCAAAGAATAGTTCCTTAAACCAGTGTGTACACAGATTCCAGAAAGCGATCAGTTCCTTGATTGAGTGTATGGATTCCAAACAAAAGGGAAGTTCCGCTCCTCCAATGTAGGTGCGTTGAGTGCACTAAGTATTCCTACCAGTGTGGATGAAACAAGGTTGATGCTCTTATCTGGAGTTTCGATTGACAAATCAAGCCAATCGGGCTCACTCTGTGACTAATCTCGCAGCTGGCCACACCACTTTCATGATCGTCTCACACAGTCTCAATGGGCTGGGCTCACCATCTCCAATTTTTCTGATAACTCAAAAAACCAAAAGAAAAGCAGAAATAAATGTTCTGTTCTTAACATGAGACCTCATTAACTTTTCTATCTTTCAAAGTACAATCGGTGCAACTGGTTACTATAGATGCACTTAGATTACATAAGCAATTGTATTTTTTTTTATAAACATGTGCTTCCAAAATTTGTGTGATACTATGTACCAAAGTTAATTTAAAACATTGAATTCTCGGATACTCTGGTTTTATAATGAAATTGTCTTTTTTAACAAACTTTAAACAAATGTCTTTTTTATACACCACTACTCTATTCCATCTAAGTAGCTAGCCAGAACAGAACTAGCAAAATGCGGCTCACTCACCGTAGATTAAATTAAGTATAAAATTGAAAAGGAATATATTAATTGTATGGGAAATTTAATGTATACCATTAAATTATTTCAATATGTTTTTAATATTTATGTATTTATCATTAAAAAAGGTGTATGCAATATTGTGACAAAAGTATCATATGGTGTGACTTGGAAAACCAGTCACACCATATGATACAGTGTCACACCATATGACTTTTGTTCAGTTTAGCTAATCTCTTTGTTAACTAAAAACAGCTATCTTATACTTAGCATGTAAATTGCCACATGGCAGCAATGATTTCTAAGAACTAATAAGTAAAATTTGTAAAAAAGTGTTTAATTTTTATGTAAATAATGTCACACCATAAGACACAAAACATTGACCACTAATGAGCACATCAGTGACAGAGCTGTTTAATTAAAATTAAAAAAAGTCAGAACTCCCCTCTTCATCTTCCAAACCACTCCAGAGAGGAAACTGCAGCTTCCTGGTTGAGTGTGGACCTCTTCATCATAATGATGTCCAAATTATTGCCTGTTCAAAATACAGATTGTAATGTCACACCATATGACGCCCATTTTACGGACAAAATGTATTTAGCCAGAACTTGCTTTAAAATCATGCACAGACATCAACACTTTCTGTGTCCATTAAAAATGCCTAATTATGTTACTTAAACTGTAAATGTATCAATTATTTATACTTTGCTGAGATATATTGTCATATTAGTAAGGTCACGCATAGTCCGGACAGTCACACCATATGACAATTTTGATGTTTAGATAAAAATTTGAAGTAGAGGTCTTTATACACCAGTAAAGCTATGGTATGCTGTAATAGTATCTTGTCAGAGGAACAACATAAAGATATACATTTTTAACAAATACCCATTTTTTTTAGTATATGACATCATGGACAGGTAGAACTGCATGTCAGACTGGTGAAACACAATAGCCCCGAGACGTCGGGCTAGCGATTTTGCGAGCCCTGCATTTTGCTTAATATATGCACTATATAACATATTCATTATACTTTTTACTGTTCTTCACTGTTTAATTTATGTTTGAATAAATTCATCAAGTTTTTGTCAGCCACCATTTCAATGTTTATATTTAAAAAAAACGAATTGAAGTATAAATATTATGTAACTAACTTTATTATTGTAAAAACCTTATAGTAAAGTAGTACCAACTGACTCTCATGTATATTTTACAGCATTAGTTGAGATTTTTTTTTCCTTGAAAATTTAACATGCACTGTACCTGATATATATCCACAATAATCAATATTGAATCTTGTGAATGAGAATCAAATCGTGAAATTTGTGTCTAAACCCAACCCTACAAAACATACATGAAATCTGCTAATTCTACCACATCCTGGCATTTATTTTATTGTGTTATCGCAAGCCCATCATATAGGACCTTGAAAGAGCAAAAAAAAAAAAAGGGGGTTTATCTTTTCCCCCCAAAAGCCACAGACTGATTTGCTTGCGGCAAAGACATTAGCGAGGCCTCGTGATGCTAACTGCGGTAGCACGTGAGCTATTGCCTGCTGTTTCGTTATGCAGTATAAACTAAGCTCAAATTAATAATAACTCTGCATTAGTTACATACAACACTACAAACGCCTTAAAGCTTTTCAGGATAAACATTAAACATATGAGAACTCATAGTGCCCTTGAGGAGCGCCGCTGTACGGCCTCCTCCCTCTATGAAGAGACCGGGACTCTCGAGTTCCCTCTACCCCGCAGTGAGACTCACCGTTGAGGCTGATGGACACGGCGTGGCCACTCTTAGCGCTCTGACCGGATAAGTACTCGCGGCACAGAAACGGTTTCTTGGTGTCCATTAAAGGGGTCATATGATGCGATTTCAGATTTTCCTTTCTCTTTGGAGTGTTACAAGCTCTTGGTGCATAAAGAAGATCTGTAAAGTTGCAAAGACTAAAGTCTCAAATCCAAAGAGATATTCTTTATTAAAGTTAAGAGTCAACCACACCTACCTAAAATGGCTCGTTCTGACACGCCCCCACATCCCTACATCACTATCTAGGAAGATTTGCATAATGCCGCCCAAATGTTCATGCAAAGAAAGAAGGCGTAACTTTTATTCTCGCTGTAGTATTGTTGCCGCCGCCGACATGTCGTGAAGGCACTGTGTGCTTCGTTGAGAAAGCGAAACTACTTTGTTTGGGCTTCCAAAAGAGGACGATATCTGCTTCGTCATGCCTTGAGCTGATCTGTGCTGGTCGCTGAGGAAATACTTCAACTTCGCGCTGTCGATCGCCGGATCGGCTTTCACCGTGGACGAAGCGGAGTCCAGCCCGGGGTCGTCACATGTGGTCGCCACAGGCATCACAGTATGGTAAGGGACGTAACATTTCCGTCACACGCTTGAGGTATTCGGCCAATCACAATGCACTGGATAGCTGGCCAATCAGAGCACACCTCGCTTTTTCAGACCGATGAACTTTGTAAAAATCGACGCGTTTCAGAAAGGCATAGAGGAGAAAAAATTATGTACAGTATGTGGAAAATAATGTGTTTTTTGAACCTTAAACCGCATAAACACGTTTCATTACACCAAATACACAAAATAATGTTCTTTTTAGCAGCATCATATGACCCCTTTAACAGTTTATTGGTCTTCATGACGACGCCGGGTATGAGAGGCTTTAGTGGACCTGCCATGGCAGAATTTGTAGCTTGCAGGTACAGGTTACGTTTTGTAACTCCACGAGTGCCATCGGTTACCATGCTTATCTAAAAGTGTAGGATACTTTTCCTTGCTTTACCCCTATAGCTAAAAGTACTTTATTTAGCCTATATGCATTTATGGTGCAATTAATAAATTTCGTATCAATCCATGTACATTTTTAACGTGAGCAATGCCCTGTAACTTCAATTCAGCATGTGCAGCACAGCAAAAATAGACTTGGTGCGGAAACAATCGCTGATGCTGCCGCACCGCTCGGAACGCATTGAGTGATTGCTCAACATGGGAAAGGAAAAAAAACACGCACTGCAAACATGTGTGAAACAGGTGTGGAATAGTAAATGTAGTTTGTAATTATACATGCTTCTGTGACAGCTTTGCATAATTGATGTTTTGTTATGCAATGTTAGCCTATGTTTAATGCACTATAGGCTACATTTGTTTTTCAATATAGGCTATTCAATCATTAAACTAAGCTTAAATCATGAAAAACAGACAGGCCTACATTCGTATGTATTTTTGTATTAGCCCTATTGTATTTATTTTTTTAATAATGCTGTTAAAGACCATATGCCTACGTTTAGTGCCATCTGCTGACCATTATAACTAGGGATGGGGGACAAAATCGATACAGCATAGTATCGCGATATTTTCCGCGGCAATATCGATACACGGACGCCAAGTATCGATATTTTATTATACTATTTGGTAGAATAATAAAATCAATTTCTTTCGTTGAGTTTTTTTCTGGTGAGGTCAGCATGGTCACCTTCAGCATGCAGTAGTAAAATAAAGAGTGCGGCATCGCGGAAAATCGGATGTATGGACTTACTTCGGATTTGTAAACAAGGAGGGGATGTAAGTAGGGATGCACCAAAAATACAGGCTACATATAATAATAATAATAATAATATATGGTGCGCCGCGTCGTGCCCCGCCCCGCAGTGTTCAGCGCGCATGTTTCACTCTCCTCGTCACTGCGCGGTTTGAGGTTTTCAGTATTCCGATCTATGAATGTACGTTCCGCTCGTGTACCGCTCATGCTCACCGGAAAAGCAAAATCGGATCAAATAACGCGCTGACAGGAAATGTCTATACAGTATAGGCCTACTTGTTCCGGTTTGCAGTAGTGCTACTGTGCTGGTGCAGGCTGGTTCAGCTGTACTGGGCAACGCTGGTAAAATTATGCTACCTTCAGTGACGCTCTGCTCTGCTCATATGCTCTGATAATAATAGCTTTGTAGGACTATACATTATTTGGATAATTAGTCAAAAAACTGAAAAAAAACTTCTATCTGATTCTGTTACATAGAAGTGAATAAAAATAATATATTGATATTTAATATTAAGGTAACACATTTCAATTAGGTTACATTAGTTCATGTTGGTTAATGTATTAACTATCATGAACGAACAATGAACAATACATTTATTACAGTATTTATTAATCTTTCTTAATGTTAGTTAATGAGAATACAGTTATTCACTGTTAGTTCATGTCAATTCAGAGTGCATTAACTGTTAACAAGCACAACTGTTGATTTTAATAATGCATTAGTAAATGTTGCAATTAACATTAGCTAAGATTAATAAATGCTGAAGAACTATTGTTCATTCTTAGTTCATTAACTCAATTAGTTAACTAATGTTAATGAACCTTATTGTAAAGTGTTATATAAATATAATATAAATTCTGTCCAGTTTTATTATGTTACTTTCAGTATAAGTGTGGTTATTTTATTTGCTTGTGTTGTTTTAAATTCAATATCATTAAAATCGAGTTAAATTTAAAAAGTCTTACACAAATTACTTTATAATAGAAACGGTTTCCGTTTCGGCCCAGAATTTTCATTTTGGTGCATCCCTAGATGTAAGATTACATGTTTTGTTTAATTTAATTTAAATGTAACAGTAATTTACTTTCAAATGCCCCAATTGCTGAAGGGTCTGCACAACATTTTTGTACAAGTTCAAGTTGCACTGTTCAGAATACCCGTAGTAGTTGTAAGGGATACAGGTCAATAATTTAGCTCAAAGGGAATCATTTAAGATTTTAAAGGGAACTCCACCAATAATATGTAAGGGCATTTGGACAGAATCATCAATCCGAAATGCTTGTGATCACTATCACATGTTTCCATGTGATGGTCACGCTATGCATCTCTTTTGACCATTATTCTTGATAACTTGCCCCCAAAATCGACAATCTCCTTGGAATTGTCAATAAGTGTTCTTTTGTTTTAATGTTGAAAGCTGTTCTGTGAAAGAGTTGGTTAGGCTTGCTTCAGACTGGCTAGGGTCTGATTTATGACATCCTGTGTCTTGGGCCTCTTGTGGAATTTTGGGCTCCTCAGGTTTCAGCCATGTTTGACCAAATCTTAGATTGTCTGATTCGGTCTGATATCCTACATAGTACAGCAGTGCATAGTACAGGTGCATCTCAATAAATTAGAATGTCATGGAAAAGTCAAGGAAAAGACTTAAACTACTTCAGTCTGTGTGCACTGAATTTATTTAATACACAAGTTTCACAATTTGAGTTGAATTACTGAAATAAATGAACTTTTCCACGACATTCTAATTTATTGAGATGCACCTGTATACCCGTTGTAGCACATTGTTTACTTTAAGAGTGCATGTTATGTTTAATTTAAATGTAACATTTTTATTTTAAATGTAAGACTATGTTTTATTTATTTTAAATTTAACAGTAATTTACTTTCAAATGCCCCAAATGCTGAAGGGTCTGCACAAATTTTTTGTACAATTTCAAGTTGCATTGTTCAAAATACCTGTAGTAGCACCGCAGTGCATACCTGTTTACATTTAATTAAGGTGGACTAGATTAGACTGTAATACAAATAGTTGAATTTGCCAGGTGCATACAACATTTATGACAGGTTTTCATGAAAGTGTTGGTCAGTTTGTCCGCTTGACAATCCCATTTTGCACTGCAGCAATAAAACTGAAGTGAGATAAACAAACTGAGAAATGTTTCTTTTTAGTTAAAACAGATGTTGTCAAAGTTTTCATTTGGGGACATACTTTGAAGTTGGAAAAAGGTAATACATTGCAATATATCGCAGAATATCGCAATATATTTAAAATTGCAATAATATTGTATCGTGACACAAGTATCGTGATAATATCGTATTGTGAGGCCTCTGGTGATTCCCACCCCTAATTATAATGTGACGAATTCATTAAAGAATATAGAGGCTGCGTCCGAAACCGCCTACTCAATACTTACTTAACGAGCGCTAAAAGAGTAGGTACTCTACAGCCAATCTCGTTAAGAATGCGATCCAGACTTCATTCGCCATGTTGACTATCATGTGATCTACGACGTTATAACAAGCGCAACAGATACGAGCGACCGGTTTAATTGATATCGTTGTAAAAATTTTGATGTTTAAGAAATTTCCTCATTTTGTGGTATTGTTGAAGAAACAGCTGCCCTTTTATTGAGATTGTAGTATAACCAGGGGCGTAATTTCCACTGGGGACAGGGGAGACATGTCCCCCCCACTTCTCAAACCAAAGTTACACCCTTGAGTATAACCAATACATTTTGGGTTGATTTAAATTGAATTTTTAGCCCTACTAATATGACCCACAGTTTAATCCTTAAATATATTATTATTTATTACTAAAACCCAAAATTGTTATCTCTTGAATATTTTGTTCCTTTATTTTATGTGCAAAATTTTTCATCCATAAGCAAAACCGGCTTAAATCTCCTGTTTTCCTCTTTTTCTTGTTGAATTTATCTCGTTTCATCCCTCCGGCTTATAAACAACAACAACAAATGCAATATTTTGATGCATTGATTATATGAATATTATGATTATTCAAAGATATTTAACCTTGTCATTGTGCCTTTTTTCTGTGTATATAATCTCATACTATGGTGTATGCAAACCCATTATATTTATGTTTTCTGCTTTTTGTCATTATGATCATTGTTAAAGATACTACTATCTTTCCCTGAGCTTGTATGCAATTATAAGTTCTGCAGTATTAATAAAAAAAGAACATAAGATCGACAGGTGCACTAACACCTCATAGCATCAGTAACTCCACAACCCTACCTAGTACAGTTTTCCTCAGCGTGCATCTGCACAAAGGAGACATCGATCAGCTGCTAGAAGATCTCGCCTTTGGAGAATACTGTTAATTTTACACTCGAAAAATTTAATTATTACTACTTAGAAATTAAGATTACCCCAGAACGAATTGCTAGCCCACCCTAACACATATGAACAATAATAATGATAAATGCTGACCAATAATTAGCAAAATGTAATTTGTTTTGTCATATGCCATAGCTATGCATAACTACACACTAAACAAACGCAGCCAAGGTGAATACATCTAAATTTTCAGTCAAGTAATTAATTAATGCACAAGTTAATGAAACAATTATATTTTATTTACTGAAAACAGGAAACATGAATAAATGAGTAAAAAGAAATAAAAGTAACCATGAAAATAAATAAATACAAGTCAATGACACATGAAACAAAACTTTATTCAAACATTGTTCTAACAATCATGTATTTACAGATGGTGAGCCCACATCTACTGCATCTCAACATAGCTGTGCCAGTTCTGCAGCTGTATTCTGATGAAGCAGCTGACCACTGTGTCCACCTTCACCTGTCTCTGCCGTCCATCACGACCCTCACTGCTGCAGTCAGACTGAATCTGATCATGGATGAGAAAGGGG
>NW_015506742.1:251941-252274 GCF_001515645.1 Sinocyclocheilus grahami
AATATCAGTCGATGGGAGACTGACTTTCAGAAGCTTCATGACATTATTTGATGATGCTTTTAAAGCTTCTGAAACTCAGGTTTCATTGATTGATGTTGTATGAACAAGCTAGCAGGACAAACTTGACCAAACTCACATCCTCAGTGTATTTTGGTCTTTCTCTAGATGCTCTCGCTGGCTCTGGGGTCACTGAGGATGAAGAGACCACAGCAACATCTGGTCCAGATGAGACAGTAAGAGGTGGAGTGATGGAGCCTCTCATCCATGGCACTGGACCATTTCCAGGATGCTGCTGTGGACTTCTCCATCCTCACTGCTCACACCAGTCTGCAG
>NW_015506742.1:253270-266744 GCF_001515645.1 Sinocyclocheilus grahami
GTGGAGTGATGGAGCGTCTCATCCATGGCACTGGACCATTTCCAGGATGCTGCTGTGGACTTCTCCAGCCTCACTGCTCACACCAGTCTACAGACATTTCAGATCCTGCAAAGATGCACAAATATAATACAAAAGCAGTCATTTTAACAGCACAATGTAATTTGATTTCTGTATTAGAAGTAACAGAATTATCTTATTTATATTTTTGTTTCAGGTTTTCCCATTTTTTCCACAAATGCCGCCATCACCTTTCCTTGCAGGTCAAAGCTTCCGCTCTCTGGTGAAGTGAGCTTCATTAGCCGCTCTCCACCGGATAAGCAGACGTGTGTGCTCATCTGTCCCTGTAACATCCAGACAAGAGTCAAGTTACCTCTGAGATTTGTCTGCTCAAAACTACATTTACATTTTGAGGTAGTTGATGGTGTGTTAAGTAGCTTTTTATCCAACACAAATGTTCCTCAATTTTTCAACAGTACTAATGGACAAATAAAATAGATTACTTATATTTAGTTACTTTATGGAAATGTATTTACTATTTACTAATTTATTATTTTATTACTTACATTCATCTATTGCAAACAGTGCTGACAACAGTGAATTGTACTACACAATAACACACATATACATCACTCAGATGTCTACTTCATACCTAGGACCTATTAGACATACTTCTTTGAAATTCATATCGAAGATTTTCCTACCAGATATTAAATAGACATTTAGAAATCGTATTTAAGATGTATATGGTTTAAAATGTATGCAAATCTACTTTGGAGATGTACGTGTGCTTCCTGGAGCCCCCTTGTTAGCTATACATAATAAAACGTGTTTTTACAGCAACATCACAACTATACCATTTAGCATCTTTACACTTTCAACAATTTGCTCTAAAGTAGTTCAACAAATGCAAATTTAAAATAAGGAACCGTGTTTTTGGTTTGTAATACGTACATTTGTAAACACCCTCATCCAAATTTTCCGCCATGTTCGATTATGACGCATCCTCTTCTTCTTCTTTATGATGTATCCTCTCACGTGGCCTCCTGGGATAGAAAAGTATCCACCAACGAGCACTCAAGAAGCTGGGCAGAAGCAGTAGGACATCCGGAAACTTCTCGACTACTCTTTTATGAATACTGAGGTTTCGGACATACTTATTCGCTCGGTTACTGCTTTTCCCCTACTATATAGTAGAGAAGCAGGCGGTTTCGAATGCACTTTAAGTAGATGCATGTCCGAATCTCGCGAGAATTAGTACGTCACCCAGGTAATTCTCAGTTACTCTTTTATGAATACTAGGATTCTGACATACTTATTCGCTCGCCTACTGCTTTTTGCCTACTATATAGTAGAGAAGTAGGCGGTTTCGGATGCAGCCATAATTTTTTAATTAATTCTGAGAGAACATTCCATACACGGCTGTTTTTCGTGACTTTTCCCTCTGTGAAATGAAGTGTCGGCAACAGCAAGCAACGGTGATAGCTCATTTAAAGGTAATGTCACCGCTAGATTGGACTAATTTTGACAGTCACGATAAATGGAGTCGAGGAGTCGATTCCATCGACTCCAATGGTGGGAGTCGGAGTCGACTCTGAAAAACCTGGAACCGAACACATTTTAAGGGCTGTCTCAATCGCAAAATCCTTCCAGTGCACTGGAACGTTCACTCCATGAAAAATCCCACAATGCACCGCAAAAACTAGGGATCATCGGCGCTCACTATCGCTGCACCCGAAAACTCTAAAATGCTGCCTTCGGAGGCAGCATTCCGAGGCAGGAAGGCATCAAGGCACGTCCGAATCCAAATTCTGCTTTACTTCCTGTCTCCGGAGGTACCTTCTTCTGATCGAATTTTGAAGGCAGCATAGATGTATTCTTTGCTGCCTTTGATATCCCACAATCCTGTGCGTTCCATTCCGTGACGGTTGAGCTAAAATTAAAGATGGCATCTGAAAGTTGCGTTTGGTGGTCAGTTTGTGTGTAAATGTATATTTCTGACTAACCTTTTGCACTTTTGATGTTATTTCTAGCGATAAATCAGTATTATAGTAATTAAATATTAATTTAGTTATCACAAAAACTCTTTCTATTTTGTTGTAGATCATTACACTTTTACGCTGCCTCAGAAGCCTGTCTGAAATCAGTTTCATGAGGTGCCTTCGTGCAAAAACGCTGCCTGCAAAGTCATTGCCTCATACGGCAGTGAGGCAGCAAGTCTGCTGCCTAAGTTTTCGGATGCAGCCTATGCTCCCTTACAGGAAATAACGTCACATTTCTGAAGCGCCGAAACATAAACCGCACGAGCCAACTCGATAAATATAATGACGTGCGATAGAAGATTTGAAAACACAAATAATTTTTTTGTATATTTCAACTTAAACACACATCGCTAAACAGGAATTGAACGCATCTAATTAACATGTATAATTAATATTCGGCTGAAATGTTGTAAGAACATGTAACATAATGATGTGTTTAAAGAGAATAAAAAATTATTTAAAAATTAGATTGGTCCGGCCTGTTGTTTATTAATTCCAGTGATGACGTTCTACTATGTTGTCCGTTGACGTTGTACGTAATCATATAACTGGAATTCGAGTGATCACTGTCCCAACGTGCAGTGAGTCAGTGAACTTACCAGTGACCAAATTTGTGTACACGATCCACTGATTCAAGAGCTCGGGAGCTAGGGAGCTGATTAAGATGCACCCAGAGTTTTAAAAGCACAGCGCTGCTTTGTTTACAGCGGTAACCAAGGAAACACTAAATTGCAGCTGTTCCACAAGCGCCACCTGCTGTCAGAGAGTAAATTTGCATTTTTGCATTTTTTTCACAAAGCTAAAGTCAGATCATTCTGTTTGCCTTAAATCTTACAATTATGTAATTTAATTTAAATTAAAAAATTAAATAATCATGCTACATGTATGTAGCATCATTTTTGGAATGGGATTCTAATGGGCCTCTAATTTCAGATCAGTTCAGCCTGTAATAGAGCAAATAAACATCTTGTTCATGTAGCCTTTTATTCTTTCTTGTCTCTTACTTGTAAAAAATGCCAATCGGAATTTGCCATTTAAAATAATGATCGTGCATGCCTAGTTTTTGTAGATAGCCTATACTGGTTTCCTCAAAGATTTTGCATGTAGAGCAAATATCTTTCAAAAAAACAATCCATGCAGAGCATGCCCCGGACCCCCTTGTGGCAGGTTTTCTTTATCCACGCAACATTCTCTAATTTTTTAACCCTTACCTGTTAGATACCCATCCCTGCATAGCTACAGAATGTATAGGTAGATGCCACATTCGTCCGCTCCAGAAATGTCGACTTGTTCGCCATATTGGAATGGTCAATGTAAAGTTACTCACAGAAAAAAATCACACAAAAATCAAAGTTGCCATAATGTGGCACAGACTCTCCTGTCTCCGGAGGTACCTTCTTCTGATCGAATTTTGAAGGCAGCATAGATGTATTCTTTGCTGCCTTTGATATCCCACAATCCTGTGCGTTCCATTCCGTGACGGTTGAGCTAAAATTAAAGATGGCATCTGAAAGTTGCGTTTGGTGGTCAGTTTGTGTGTAAATGTATATTTCTGACTAACCTTTTGCACTTTTGATGTTATTTCTAGCGATAAATCAGTATTATAGTAATTAAATATTAATTTAGTTATCACAAAAACTCTTTCTATTTTGTTGTAGATCATTACACTTTTACGCTGCCTCAGAAGCCTGTCTGAAATCAGTTTCATGAGGTGCCTTCGTGCAAAAACGCTGCCTGCAAAGTCATTGCCTCATACGGCAGTGAGGCAGCAAGTCTGCTGCCTAAGTTTTCGGATGCAGCCTATGCTCCCTTACAGGAAATAACGTCACATTTCTGAAGCGCCGAAACATAAACCGCACGAGCCAACTCGATAAATATAATGACGTGCGATAGAAGATTTGAAAACACAAATAATTTTTTTGTATATTTCAACTTAAACACACATCGCTAAACAGGAATTGAACGCATCTAATTAACATGTATAATTAATATTCGGCTGAAATGTTGTAAGAACATGTAACATAATGATGTGTTTAAAGAGAATAAAAAATTATTTAAAAATTAGATTGGTCCGGCCTGTTGTTTATTAATTCCAGTGATGACGTTCTACTATGTTGTCCGTTGACGTTGTACGTAATCATATAACTGGAATTCGAGTGATCACTGTCCCAACGTGCAGTGAGTCAGTGAACTTACCAGTGACCAAATTTGTGTACACGATCCACTGATTCAAGAGCTCGGGAGCTAGGGAGCTGATTAAGATGCACCCAGAGTTTTAAAAGCACAGCGCTGCTTTGTTTACAGCGGTAACCAAGGAAACACTAAATTGCAGCTGTTCCACAAGCGCCACCTGCTGTCAGAGAGTAAATTTGCATTTTTTGCATAGTTTCACAAAGCTAAAGTCAGATCATTCTGTTTGCCTTAAATCTTACAATTATGTAATTTAATTTAAATTAAATAAATAAATGCTCATGCTACATGTATGTAGCATCATTTTTGGAATGGGATTCTAATGGGCCTCTAATTTCAGATCAGTTCAGCCTGTAATAGAGCAAATAAACATCTTGTTCATGTAGCCTTTTATTCTTTCTTGTCTCTTACTTGTAAAAAATGCCAATCGGAATTTGCCATTTAAAATAATGATCGTGCATGCCTAGTTTTTGTAGATAGCCTATACTGGTTTCCTCAAAGATTTTGCATGTAGAGCAAATATCTTTCAAAAAAACAATCCATGCAGAGCATGCCCCGGACCCCCTTGTGGCAGGTTTTCTTTATCCACGCAACATTCTCTAATTTTTTAACCCTTACCTGTTAGATACCCATCCCTGCATAGCTACAGAATGTATAGGTAGATGCCACATTCGTCCGCTCCAGAAATGTCGACTTGTTCGCCATATTGGAATGGTCAATGTAAAGTTACTCACAGAAAAAAATCACACAAAAATCAAAGTTGCCATAATGTGGCACAGACTCTGGTTGTAAAAACTGCTGAAGTTTACATTCCCAAAGAAATGGGATAAACTTTCACAGGTGAGAATGTGTTGGTCTGTGTTTTTAATATGTAGTAACTATGGTAAGATCTTGCAATGCGTTTTAAAGCAAAGTTGGGGTTGATTTCAAGTTTACATATAAACGTAACTAGAATAGGCTAATTAAATGTGTCTATTTTAATGTAAGACAACATATTTTTCATCAGTGATAGAATTTAAGATGGTAGTGTAAGCAAGTTTAAGCAAGTTTAGTTTGAAAACGTTTAATAGTAAATAAGACCCAATGAGACAATATTTGAATAAAATAATAATAATAAGAAGAAATATTTATTTGCAACACCTGATGAAAAATGTAAGTTCCTCTGGTGGTTGAAGCTGGGCCAGCTCTGAAATCAGCAGCAGAAGCAAAATCCACTTTCTTCCACTGTCGCCGAAGATAGATGTAGCATAATGGGTCAATTTTCCATTTCCTCTGACCAAGAGGCAGTGTAACCTTTTTTGGTGTGTCTCGTGACCAGACGAACCCACAGAAGGAAAGTCCAAGGCCCCTCAGCAACCCAGCCAAATCTCCAAACCGTTCTGCAGCAGTACAAGAAGCCCATAGATATAGCGCAGGTACATGTCTCTCCCACTTGACAGTAGTTGACACACCATCAACATCAACTACAAACAGCTCTCTAAATTGTACTGCCGTGATGTTAGCACATGGAGGCCAGAGACATAGCACAGGAGTGTGTCTCTCCCGCTTTACAGTAGATGACAACCATCCACACCAACCATCGGTAGCCTCCAAACCATGGAACACAGTAGGCAAATCAGCATAATTGCCCACATTTTTAGTAGTACGAGGTGGTAAAAGGCTAAAAGGCTTAGCCTTCCACTGGCCTGGGGACTTGGGGCAAAAATGCCCCTGCACAAACAAATTAAATCTATTACGTCTGTTGCTAACAAAATGGATATGAATAGACAGTGTCGATTGCGGCATTAAATTAAAATCTGCTCATGTTGCACCATATTTCATTTTAGGCGTTTTTGCGGTGTTGCACATTTTAGCCAATCATACACAATTCTGTTGAGCTTAGGAATGCAATGGCCAATCAGGGGAGTTCAGATGAATCATCGTTGAAACTCATCAGTTTTGTTGAGTGTGCGCGCGTTTGTTAAACTGAATTCCGGACTCTTGCAAATTCTCTCATCATAAACAACAAAGCGCAGATGTACGTACAATGTAAGTAAGAGATTAATTTCACAGTGTATACAGCTTCAGTGATTATAACGATAGTTTTTTTTTGAGAGTGCTTAAACTCGCGATAGATCAATGTTAGTGATAATGTCACTTTCTATATATTATTTATTTGCTGTTTAAATAACTGTGTAAAAGAAACCTTATATACTTATCAATTTCTAACGTTTTTGATAGTGAGCTTAGTCGCACTAGACAAGTAAACACAAACACACGTGCGGCCTGTCATTCTGTCTTTCACTCACTACCATGGTGCTACCCAAACATTGCTCTGTCGCATTTACAGATTGGATTTGCATACTCCTGGTTATTACAAAAGACTGTTTCAATGAACATTTCCTGAAGCAATCCCATTTGTATGTTTCCGTTTATCTACACTGACTGGGTTACAGCTTGTCAAGTTCTCACAGCCCATTTTAATAAATCCAGTAAGTACATCTGATTTTACTGCCTGCTGTTGCCACGGCATCAGCTTTGATCAATGTGCTGCTGTTTGCCTGCAATTGAGCCTCAACTATTTGAGGCTACAATTCCTTCTCTGTCAACTGAAAATAAACTCTATTGACATTTTTAATCTATGAGTGTGCAGTTTGGGTCAGGCGTTCTCCATACTGTAGCCGCTGTATCACTCTTGACATTTGCTATTTCCACAAGCCTGGTTATTGGATTCGTTAGAAAGGGACATTTAGCCATGTTAGATGTCTAATTCTCCAAAGAGACAGCAATAAATTAAAACATTTTTAAATGTTTCTAGCCAAAAAAGGGTAGATAGATAGATTCAGAGGCAAGTTATATATATTAAAAAAAAAACACGCTGAAAAAAAACAAACAGTATAATGTATAATGCAACTTCTGCCCATATGTACTTTATATAAATAATACTTGTGCACATACTGTATACTTTATATAAATTGTGATCAGACATGAAAGACACACACTGCTGCAGCTTAAATTACTGTATCTATATAACCCAGGCTGGCAGAAATGGGCCTGAACTTGTTCTTCGCCCAAGGCCAGGCTGAACTTCCTGTCCTTTAGTTGTGACATGAAGAGAGTTTATCTCTAAGAGAAGCAATCCCAGAGGGAAGGATGGGAGAGCCACATTCAGAGCACAGGCCACTTTAACAGAGAAACATTAAGTCCCTTGTATCCTGCCGCTGCTCCTGCACTGCTAACAGCACATTAAAAGCTGACAGACGACCACTGACCCCCTCGCATCAGACTCTCCACTCGTATTCTTTTCACACAGCTGGACACCGGCTCTTTGAGAGGGGGATTATGTCACAAGCATTATACAACAAGTGCCATATCTGCTCAGTTGGCGGTGTCTACACACACATTCAGAGTTGTGTACCCACACTCACATGGAGAGAGTTTCTAATGATAGCGTCTCTGACAAAGCAATTAATCCACCTGTCTCTTTAGATTCCAAATGATGCAAGGATTTCCAGTGTTAAACTTCCACTTCAAAAGCAATTTTAAATACTTACATGAGGACACTGAGAAGGATATGCCTTTCTGTGCAAAATGCTACTGTAGCAAAAATGAAAACGAATGACCCCCGGTGCCCCGTTCCCTGGCACTTTAGAGAAAAATGAGAGTGAGAATCAGGTCAATGCTGCTTTAAATATGCAGTGAGTATCTTAAGCCCCCTCTATGCGATTCATCGATTTTCTCATTCCAAAATCCTCAGACCTAATGAAGGCCTTTCATTTTTTTGATTGTGTAACCTTTCCGTCTAAAATATGATTAATTGTATATCTCAGAGGACTAAATACATTTTAATCAATTTACTTTTTTGGTATTGATTAGTAGCTGGAAGATGAAAGTTATTGCATTTGGTCATGAAAGAGGGGACAAATATGACATCATATCTGATTGGTTTATTCAATCAAAGAGGGAGTTAGTGGGTAGAGATGACATCCTCCTGGACCATTGGTCCACTGTGATCAATCCATAATACCTGGAGGGAATTATCTGTTAGCATTCCCATTAATCTTAATGGCAATACTGTAGCATGCAACCAAGATACTGGCCGCTTTGGTTGGTATTTTTCTGTATATGTATCATACATTATCGTTAATTAATTTATTAATTATTTTTTTTTAAAGATTATACCTTCTGTTCCGCATGGATACGTTAAACTGACCAAAAGTAACATTACCATTAACACTGTTACAAATAAATTAATCTATTTCAAACATAACAAGTGCTGGGTAGATTACTTACAGATTGTAGTCTGTTGCTGATTACAGATTACATGATGAAAACTGTACATAATCTAGGTTACTAATTTTAGGTAATATATTCTGCCTACTTTTTATATTACTTTTAGATTTTTTTATTTATTTTTTTATCAAACTTGTTTTAAACTTACCATTAAATATAACGTGTTGATATATATATATATAAAAAGCAAAGAGAAAGAAAATAATTCCTTTTTTATATATATCAACATCAGATAATGGATTAAACATTACATTAAACCAGGGTTTCCTGACCTGGGCTTAATATAAGCACTGCAGTGGGTTTGTGAGTTGATTATAATTAATTAAGCTAATAATTCATTAAATAAAAAAAGTAAAATAAAACTAATTTAAACTTGGAACACTAAAAATGGAAATATTTTATTTTTAGATTATATTTAGTTTAGCTGAATGTCAATGTGACCGTTAACTGACACCGGAGTACGATAAACATGCAAATGTGTTATTAAATTATATGAAATATTTACTTCCTTAGAGATATTTCAAGTAAGTATATTATTTTAAGGAGTTTGGCTTAAAAAAAAAAGAAATTTGAAAGAAAAAAGAAGAATTAGGGAGAATCAATAAATAATGAATAATTTACTGCCATTGTGTGAATAATGTAATCATGTAATCCATAAAAAGTAACTGTAATCTGATTATGTGCATTTTAAAATATAATATATTCTAATAACAAGCACTTAATTTTTGGAATCTGATTACATAATCCAGATTACAAGTAATCAGTTGCTATCCAGAACTGAACATAACATTGTTACAAATAAATTATATTTCAAATAATTGTTGCTTTTTGAACCCTTATATGTTCATCAAAGATGAATCATGGTTTCCTCAGAAAATATTAACTGTACAATAATTGTTTTCAACAATGGCAATACAAATTATTCTGAGCACTGAATCAGCATAGAATGATTTCAAGATTCAAATTTTATACAGTAAAATACTATAATACATGTACTATAACATAATATATATATTTTTTTTTATAATATAATAATTGTTGACATGTTACATGAACACTGGTGTTTTGTTCATATTTTGCTCATTAGCAACACTTAAAAAATCTACCCAACCTATACTTACTTTGAAGCTGTAAAATGAAAATGAACTCAGTGTTACTTGTCTATGCCTTGAAGTTATAATTATCACTTGTACTGAGTTGTGTTATCACAAGAAGTAATCCTGGCTTCCATCTACTTCAATTTACAGCATACAGATGAAGAGATTTTGCCCCCTAGATAAGGACATGGTATTTGCCTCATACCACATGAACAAGGTAGAGACATCACTGCAAACAACAAATGACTGCCAATATTACATAAATATATGATGAAATATGTTGTGCTTTCCACACTCAAATAAACAAAATATATTTTTATATGGGTAATGTCATAATTTATCAATGACAATGATACAGCCCCACAGAACATGCTGACACTCACAAAGAATAAAAGTGCATACTGCTACTTTTAAACAATCTCCTCTCAACTGCTTATATTAAGATGCAGATCTTGTCTTGGTCCCAGATTGTGCTCAAGGGTAATAATGTCCATCTCTTCCTTCAATAGCACATAACCCACAGACCCAATAATGCATTAACATCCTATTAACTGGGACTTAAAAGTGGCTTTGTAATTGATTAGGAGGTTGGATGGGAGGACTGAAAGTGACAGAAGGCGTGGTGGCAACCAGATGGGATGCTATTATCTAAATGAAAATCTGAAGTGTCAGACTGTCTAGTTTTGAGAGCTTTTTTGGAACAAAGTGACAAGGTGGCAGGAATAAAATGATTGAGTTATGGTCAAACTAATTGTGATAGTTTTGATCTGAATGTAAATTACACACTCCCTTTGCAGCTCTCTTATACTGATTAATTGCCATACAAGAAAAAAAAGGAAATAAGAGTTAAAGAAATATGTGTTTGTAATACATTAATCCAAAAACATGGTTTTCATTCTGAATGTGATACAACTTTCATAATCTGCGTGTTTGAGAATTCAGCGTATCTCAGAGGCAATGCTGTTTTATGAATAATGTTTTATAATCTCTAAAAATTAAACAGATTTACCTAATGTTTATTTGTTTTTCTCTGACATTTAGGTTGCTGCTTGGTTAAAGAATGAAGCAATCCTAATGCTGATAATGCCGTCTGATATCTTCTTCTTCCTTGGTCCCCATGCTGCCGATTGGTCACCTGTGCTGACAATGTCATCAGATGCTCCAGGCGAAGGGAAAGCATGCAGAAACCCAGATAATGTCATCCCTGCCATTCAACAATTTCGCGATGAGCACAGTTCAGATATCACAGCCCGATAAGCTGTCACCAATGCCAGTTCTTCTAACTCTTAACCAGATGCTTGGTTGCTCCCTATAGTTCCTCCACCGTAAAGTGGAGATGTCTCAAGCAGCACAGTGATGGGACAAGTCAGTGCTGCCTCTGGGACTGTTTGCGTTGATGGCCTTATCTCAGGACGAAGGTCTCTGTCTTCAAGCCAAGACAGAGAACTTTGTTCACTCTATCAGGGGACTGCAAAAAAGACAAGGAGAGTTCAGTGAAGGAGAAAGAATAAACCACACATGAATAGCTGGAACGATGTGTTTATGTCCTCATAGGTTGTCAAGGGCAACTGGCCTACATTGAAAAAAGTGAAATGACTGTGTAATTTATTTAAAGTGCATTTTTACATTGGTCTAACTGAAAATAATGGTTTCCGGTTTAACCCCCCCTATATATATACTAAATACTTTGTTTAGTATATATAAAACCACATAAAACTCACCATAGAAAAAGTAAATTGTATTTTTGCTTTACACCAGAGTGTTGATGTGTAGAAAACAAAGTTGTCAGCTTTACTGACTGCAGAAATTATACTGGGTTTTATAAATTTGTATGGTGTTTTTCTTCCCTTTCTTTTCTTTTTGTTTATGGGTAAAATAAGTTGTAAAAAAATATATATTTACCTATTGTCACGGAAACTCCTGCCTCACCAGTCGAATCAGCATCCTACACCCGCTCACAATCACCTGATTATTAATCACGGACACCTGCACCCACTTACCACACCAGTCAAAAGCACACTCACCTCAATCACTCGTCGGCTGGTCTCAAGGTTACAAGCATCTCAGCACGGGTTCCTTGCCTACCTACCTGCCTGTCAAGCCTAGGATTCCTCAGCTCTCTGCCGAAGGACAAGATTGTCGACCCCAGATAAGACTGTGTTCTCTGCTTCCATTGATTTCTCAGTTTGATTCTTTTCTGTTGGAAGCTTCTCCTCAGTTTCTTTAATAAACTAACCAACTTGATTTACTCTGCCTGTTTGCCTCGTTGTCCCGGAGGTGACAGAAGACCAGCCCCTCTTAAACGGAATACAACAAGAACTCATGGATCCTCGGAGCATATCCTCACCGGAACCCTTTATTGATCGGACTGTCACCACCTCCCTACCCGCCTGTCCCATGCCACGGCCTGCGAACTTCTCGGGTGTTCCCTCTACCTGGAAATGCAACCACACCTGTTTGTGACCGAGCGGGCAAAGGTGTCTTTCATCATCTCGTTGCTGTCTGGAAGAGCCTCGTAGACTCTGGTGCATCAGGGAATTTCATCTCCTCCCGTAGTCTTGCCGGATTACAAATTCCCCACTGCAAAAATGCCACGACCTACCAGATCATCACTGTCCAGGGAAAGCCGCTGGGCAAGGGGCTGGTGCGGCACCGAATGGATCTCGCTACTGGTGCTGGAGGAGGCCGTCGTGGACATCGTCCTGGGACGCCCCTGGCTCTCTAAACATCAACCCACCATCGCCTGGAAGTCCGGAGAAATACTCAAGTGGAGTGTAAGCAGGAATGTCTACGGGATCTGCCTATCCCGATCTCCGTCCAAAAAGACGTCTGTCTGTTCCACCTCGGTGGAAAGCCCAGATTCATCGCATGTCAATCCTATTGCTCCTGAATATCAGGCGTTCCAGGACGTGTTCAGCAAGGTCGCAGCCACTCACCTTCCACCTCACCGGCCATGGGACTGTGCCATTGACCTGCTGCCTGTGGACCAATTACCCAAAGGACACATCTATCCACTGTCGAGAGAGCCGTCTGTTCTTTACCCGCTTCCACTTTGTGGTCACTTACCTTCCAGGGAATAAGAATGTCCGAGCGGATGCGCTTTCCTGCCAACACCAGCCAGATCGTACCCTCGAAGAACCAGAGCCCATCCTGCCACCTTCAGTCTTCATGTTTCCCATTCAGTGGGCACTCAACGACCAAATCCGTGCTGCCACTCTCACCGAACCCGTTCCACCGGGAGGTCCAGAGGGGAAGAACTATGTCCCATCCACCCTGCGTATAACCCTTCTGGACTCCGTTCACACCTCTCCAGGATCGGGACACCCAGGCAGCCACCGAACCCTCTCGCTTCTCCAGAACCTCTACTGGTGGCCCAACATGGCCCGAGATGTCTCCCAATATATCAAAGGATGTTCGGTCTGTGCCATCTCCACCACGCCACGTCGTCTGCCCGAGGGTAAACCGGTCCCATTACCCTTCCCTCGCCGGCCCTGGTCCCACCTGGGGGTGGACTTCGCTACCGACTTGCCTCCCTCGAACGGATTCACGACCATCCTAGTAGTCGTCGACTGGTTCTCCAAATCCTGCAAATTAATTCCACTGCGTGGATTACCTACTGCCCTGGAAACAGCCGAAGCCCTCTTCCAACACGTATTCAGGAACTTCGGTCTCCCGGAAGACATAGTTTCCGACAGAGGCCCTTAGTTAATCTCCAGGGTCTGGCGAGGATTTTTCAGAGTATGCCCAGAATTCCCTGCACCAGGAAACCACCGGACTCACCCCGTTTCAATGTGTCCTGGGTTACCAGCCGCTCCTGTTTCCCTGGACCGAAGAACACTCGGAAGTCCCAGCGGTAGATCACTGGTTCCGTGAGAG